>NC_057803.1:209099756-209263133 GCF_018294505.1 Triticum aestivum | reverse complement strand
GGGTCGGGTAGTTTGTGCAGGACTACATTTGCTGCCCTCTGTCGGGGGAAACTGATCCACGAACACCTATGGGGCCGGCGGACTGGGCCCCTTTCGGTTCGGCGGGGGGCGGAGATCGCACGAAGAGCAGATCGAGGCAAAGCACACGAGCAGTTTACCCAGCTTCGGAGCTCTCCGGAGAGATAACACTCCTATTGCTGCTTGTCTGGTTGTATTATCTTGTGTTCTTGCTCTAGGGAGAGAGCGTAGTGTTTTTTGGGTTACGAATGAGTCGAACCTCGGAACCTCCCCCCTCTACGTTGTGCATGGGCCTCCTTTTATACGCTAAAGGGGTCACCGACAGGTGGCAACGCAGAGAAGGGTACAAATGTAAAAAGTGAGGTGGTTGGTACAGTTACTTGTACAGTGCACCCTACCTAACCCTGACGGCAGGGGACAAGGGCATTAAATGCCCGTCTGAGTCGCCCAAACAGTGCAGAAAAGGACCATTAGGGGCGCCACCGTTCGCCACGATGGCGATCTTGTTAGCTTCGCATGCCACTGCGCACCGCTGGCTGCACAGCCTCCCGCCAAGCGCGCCTGGAGAGGTCCCCAGAGCGACACCTTGGCGGATGTGCTGGAGCGTGGGCACAGAGTGGCCGCCTGCCGCGGCAAGCGCCTTGCCGCTGTTGCTATCTTGTCGGGTCCGGAAGCTTGTCGCTCACCGGGCTTCGAGGTACCTTGGTTGGTCTTCCCGGCAAGCTCCTCTTGCCGGGGCCTTGTTGCCTTGCCGGAGCGCGTGGCGCGTCGCGGCAAGTTCCTTGGAGTGTCTTGGTTGGCCTTCCCGGCAAGCTCCTCTTGCCGGGGCCTTGTTGCCCTGCCGGAGCGCGTGGCGCATCGCGGCAAGTTCCTTGGCGTGTCTTGGTTGGCCTTCCCGGCAAGCTCTTCTTGCCGGGGCCTTGTCTCCTGAGCTTAAATACTTTGTTCTTGAATGGCTCCAAGGGAACCACGGAGGGTCTTGGCGTTCGCCTGGCAAGCCTTGCCGCGGGGTGCTGCAACTGCCCATGCACAAGTTTGGGGTACTAGGGTACCCCTGTTCTAGTACACCGACAGGAGCCCCCGGGCCTGGGCCAGACAGGGTGCTGAGCGCTGTTGGGCCAGGCCCAAGACAGGGCACGGGCACACGCGGACTGGGACATGCCGAATCCTGCTCCGTATCCACCGCGCTCTCCCATAACGGCACGCGTTGAATGCGGCGTCGTGGGAGAGATCGTGGGTGGTTCTTTATTCGGAAGGGCGAAACGTCCGCCCCGTCCCTCTTTATAAGCAGAGGAAATAGGGGCAGTTCGTTCCCCCTCGCTGGTTGCTACTACTCCATCTTCACGAAACTCCGCCGCTTCCCCCCCTTCTTCTTGAAGCCGAGAGAGCAGCGCTCCGCCCCCCATTGCCACCAGCATCACCAACGCCGTCGACCTCCCCCACCACTTCCGCCATGGCTCCGAAAGCCGACAAAGGAAAGGGCGTGAAGTCGGCCAAGGCGCAGCGGCTCGCGGCACTGCGGAAGGAGCGGGCGATCTTCTCCCCCCAGCTCGGCGTGCAGGAGCTGAGGGAGTACTTCTACCTCTTTTGGGCGACGGAGACGCGGGCGCATCCGCGCACGAGGGTACTCCCGGCCGCTGCTTCGGAGCTGGCTCCAAACGGGTACCCCTTCTTCGTGTTGTTCTTCTATTGCGGGCTCTGCCCGCCCTTCTCGGAGTTCTTCTGCGATATTATGAACACCTACGGCTTCCGCCTCCTTGACTTCACCCCCAACGCCGTTCTGACCATGGCAGTTTTCGCACATTTGTGCGAAAACTTTGTCGGAGTCCACCCCAGTGTTGCCCTTTTCCGCCACTTCTTCATACCTCGGGTAGAGAGAGGAGAGCCGCTTGCCGGAGGGATCGCCTGGATCTCGAGAGTCGGCAAGAAGGAGGCGTACTTGGAGGGTGAGCTCTGCAGCAAGTGGGATGAGTGGAGGGCGGAGTGGTGCTGGATCGTCGAGGAGAATCTGCAGCCCTTCACTGTCGTGCGCCAAGCTCCGATAGTGCGTGGCAATGACTGGAGCAACGTGGCCCCGAAAGACGAGAGGCTGAAGATCGCCATTACTAGGATCCTTCGCCTCAAGCTTGTCGGGCTCACTGTAGGCGCTGTAGGCGCAGATTTCCTCCGCCGCTGCATCGCCCCCCTGCAGGAGAGGGGGAGGCCCGCCTGGGAATTCAAGAACTCGGCGGACATCATGAGGCTGCGGCCGGGCCTCAACTACAACTTCACCGTCTTGGAGCTGGATGCAATGCTCCTGGAGCTGTTCAAACGCGACCCCTAGCACCCATTCACGCTGCCGAGGGGAGTCGTTCCTTTGTGCAACAATTCTTCGCTTGACCAGATCCGCGCCATGATGCCGTTGTGCGATTCACACGGAATCGTTCCAACTTGGCAAGAGCCTGCGGATGATGTCGTGCAAGCGTTCTTCGATAACTTGGAAGAAGTGCCGGTCCACGCTGACGGCAGAAGAGCCTCACCCGCGACACCACCGACGAGGAGCTGCAGCGCATCACCACTAGGGCGGAAGAGGTTGCGGCCGCAGCTGCCGCGGGCGTGTTCGGGTTCACTGTGGAGGAGGCGGAGGCGGCAGAAGCGGCAAACCTTGCCGAGCGCGCGGAGTTCATTGGCGAGGAAGAGTCTGCCGGTTCTGAAGCCGAGCCGAGCGAGGCCGGCGAGGAAGAGCCCGAGCCTTCAGAAAACTTGCCGCAGGCGGAGCCCCCGGCCCCGCCAAGGAGGCGCCTTCGCAGGGCCGGGGACGCAGCGGGGCGGCAACCGGGTCAACAGCCGCCGAGCCGTGCGACACGCTCTACCGCGGCAAGCAATGTTGCCGCGGGAGCGCCTCACGCAGCAGCGGCAACTGGAGCGGGATCTTCCCGGGCCACCGCCACCGCCCCCGCCAAGCGGGCAAGGGATCCTACTCCTCCGCCTCGCCGCACCAGAGGGGAGCCGGACTTCTATCTTTCCGCGCTCAGTTCCGACGATGAGGAAGAAGAGTAAGTTTCTTTGGTGCTCTTGTAGTTCTTCAATCTTGCTATTTTTATCTTGTATCTGACTTGCTTCAATCTGGACTCCTTTCTTTTCAGGACGCTGGCCCAGAGAGCGGCGAAGAGGGCCAAGGCCACGGTGATCGTCATCGAAGACGACCCTACCGTGTCGGCAGGGGGTGGGTCCGAGACCACCTTGACGGACCCGACAATCACTCCTCAAAGCAGCCCCCAGCACAGCCCCCAGCGTAAGTTCATAGTTAGCTTTCTGTTGTCGGGCGCGCATGAGTGCTTTTTCCTTTGTTGATATCTTGCTTGTTGATTTGTGTAGGAGCAGAGCAGCCACATCAGGAGCGCCCCGAAGCTGGTCCCGAAGTGCCATCTGCTTCGACTACGCCGCCAAGGGAGGGGTTCCTGGTAAGGGAGCGCTCTCCGGCAAGGGAGAACTCTCCGGCAAGGGGTAGCACCGTCGATCCTGCGGCGGCCGAGACCGCAACTGCAGATCTTGGCACAGGTAATCCACTTGTCCAAAAACTTTCCCTTGGGTTCTTCTTCTTCTGATTTTTTTCTCTTGGATTTTTGATTGATTCTTCTCCCTTCCTCGTTCTTCAGACCCATCTGCGGCTGAGCCAATGGAGACAGAGGGCGCCGGCGAGGAAGGGGCTAGTGCTGATGAGACCGCCGGCGAGGAGGCCGCCAAGGCTGCCGGCGCAAAGGGCGGTGAGGGGTCGGGCGATCGCACTGACGACCCGGAGGCCGCAGGAGCGTCAGGCGCTGCGCCGACCGCCGATCCCTCTCCCGCTGCTGCGGAGCCGGGCTCCGAGGAGCCCCAGCCCGGTGCCTACTTGAAGGCCGGCGACGACATCTTCATCAAGCTACCCTGGGCGTCGAGCTCCAGGGCGCCGGTCGAGGGGGAAACTTTCTATGGGGAGGTGCTCGCCTCCGCCGGACTGTCGTTGGTCGACGCGCCCGGCAGCAGCAGTGGCGAGCCTGAGGAGGAGCAGCTACTGCGGAAGCTGCTGTCACTCTACCGCGCCGGCAAGCCAAGCTGGCTTCCCGGGAAGCGCTTGTCGCGAAGGCGGGAGTTGACATGGAGAAGCGCGCGGAGGAGCTCCGGGGCCACAATCAAGAAGCTCTCCGGTCCTTGGCACAGGAGAGGGAGCGACTCGACGAGGAGCGCACGGCCTTCCTTCTCGAGAAGGCCGAAGCTGAGGAGGAGCAAAGGCTGGCCGCCGAGAAGCAGTCCGCGCGAGAAGAAGAATTGGTGCAGCGGAAGGCCAACCTCGACAGCTACGAGGAGGAGCTCGCCGAGCGCGAGCAAGCACTTGGCGGGGCGCTCAAGGAGGCAAAGGATGCTGCCGCAACCGCAGAGGCTGCCAAGAAAGAGCTGGAGGAGAAGGTGGCGCAGCTGGAGACAAACATTGGGAAGAGCGGCGAGGAGCTTGCCGCGCTCAAGCGTGAGCGTGAGAAGGATGCTGCCGCCCATGGTGAGCTGCAAGGTCTTCTTGCAGAGAGGGGCAAGGAGCTCAGCGCCGCCAAGGATTTCAATGCGGACCTAGAGTTGAAGCTGGCCACGCTGATGCAGACGCTGGAGGCCGCCAAGGAGCGGGAGAAAACCTTGTCGGAGAAGGTCAAAGCTGACAAGGCGCTGCTGGAGAGCATCGCAGTTACCCAGAACTCGTTCAGAGACACTGTGGAGCACTGGACCGAGGGTCTGGTGAATATTGCCGCAGTCATCAACGAGGAGCTGGCGCAGCTGGGGATGGAGGACTTTGGGTATCCCTCCGATGAGAATCTCCAACCCAGCGCCAAGCTCAGCCTGTTCTTCAAGGGCGTGGCGACGGCACTCCAGCGGCTCCGGGAAAGGATCCCAAAGCAGCTGGCCGACGAGTCGCGCAAAATCTGCGCCGGGGTTCTCCAGAAGGTGCTGATGAAGGTGGCCTTCCGCAATCCAGGCCTCAGCTTCACCAACGTCCTCAAGTCCTTGCCGCCAGACGCTGATCAGGACGCACTCAAGGCCCTTGTCGCACCCATTGTGGACAAGGTGAGCGAGATCAAGAGGGTCGAGGGCGGACGCGTAGACTAGGCCACCCATTTCTTCTTTTCCCTTGTCGCTGCTAATCATGTTATGAAAACATTCTGTTAGAGCTGCGACAAGTTATCTTGTAATATAACTTTATTTCCGTTATCAATTGCTATGTTATTTCCTCTACTAGATTCCTTCCTTTGTAAGTTTTTACCCTACGCTTCTAGGGAACTTGTCGGCGCAGGCACCCGAGCCGCGAGCATTGAGTGCGGAACTTC
This sequence comes from Triticum aestivum, assembly GCF_018294505.1. Classification (NCBI taxonomy): domain Eukaryota; kingdom Viridiplantae; phylum Streptophyta; class Magnoliopsida; order Poales; family Poaceae; genus Triticum; species Triticum aestivum. The sequence goes on along the minus strand of NC_057803.1, from coordinate 209,257,785 downwards.
AGCAGTCTGCTGGCGGCGCTGCTTCCGACAAGAAACCTTGTCGCGACTAGATGCAGCACACTTAAGTTGTTGAGCGGACTCGAAACAAAGTAAGGGCGCAACTAGCCACGAGTTGGTTCCTCCGCGCACAGGTTTTCCATACAAAGCAGGGTCGTTCGAGGAAGATAACTCAAAAATTTAAAAACTGATTGCTCAAACTTTTGGCAACTTAGCTTTTCTGTCGTTTGCTTCCCGGCAAGGCAAAACTTTGCTTGAACGACGCCTGGTCCATACCACAATCTTCTCCTCCCCCCCCGGCAAACATGTGTGCGAGGGAACCTTCTTTTCCTTTGTTGAAAAAGAAGAAAGAAGAGAAAATAATAATATGGAGCCCTTCGGCTCGTTATTGCTTACCGGATGTAGGTGCTGCACAAAGTGTCAGATAACGCATGCAAGAAAGAAACTAATGCATGAAATGGACAAGTTGTGCGGAGCACATGAGGTTCTATTTATGCACGGGATCTGCGCCCGGCTTTGTACAAAGGACTACATGCAACAGCGGCAAGACTTGTACAAAAGGTGGTTGCCAGAACGGGTTCCGGCAACCGCGCCCTACAGGAAAAACTTACGAAGATGTTCTATGTTCCAGGAGTTGCTCACCGGAATGCCATCTTCGGTCTCAAGGCGGACAGCACCGGGCCTTGTGACTCGTTTCACCCGATAAGGGCCTTCCCACTTCGGCGTCAACTTGTTGGAATTCTTGGCGGACTGAACGCGCCGAAGAACAAGGTCGCCTTCCTCGAAGCTTCTGGCTTTAACTTTGCGGCTATGGTAGCGGTGCAAAGCTTGCTGGTATCGAGCAGCTCGTACAGCAGCCTGAAGACGATCTTCCTCAAGGAGCAGCGCGTCGTCTTGTCGCAGCTGTTCTTGCACAAGCTCATCATAAGCGAGCACTCGAGGCGATCCGTATATTAGTTCCGTGGGGAGAACTGCCTCTGCTCCATAGACTAGAGCGAAAGGCGTCTGGCCAGTGGCTCGATTTGGCGTTGTTCTGATCGACCAAAGAACCACCGGCAGCTCCTCGATCCGGTTTCTTCCGCACTTGCGCAGCCTGTCGAAAGTTCTGGTCTTGAGCCCGCGCAGCACTTCAGCATTTGTCCTCTCTGCTTGACCGTTGCTTCTCGGATGAGCAACAGAAGCGAAGCAGACCTTGGCGCCAAGGTCTTGGACGTACTGCATGAAGGTGCGGCTCGTGAATTGCGTGCCGTTGTCGGTGATGATCCTGTTAGGGATCCCGAAACGGCAAACAATTGACCTGAAGAACTTGACAGCTGACTGTGTTGTCACCTTCCTCACTGGCTGCACTTCCGGCCACTTTGTGAACTTGTCGATTGCGACGTACAAGTACTCAAAGCCCTCGACAGCTCTGGGGAAAGGGCCGACGATATCGAGCCCCCAGACCGAAAATGGCCAGGATAAAGGGATCGTCTGGAGAGCTTGAGCTGGCTGGTGTATCTGTTTGGAGTGGAACTGGCACGCTTCACACTTGGTTACTTGTGCAGTTGCATCCTGGAGGGCTGTCGGCCAAAAGAAACCTTGCCGGAAAGCTTTGCCGGCAAGTGCTCTTGCGCCAATGTGGTGGCCACATATGCCTCCATGTATCTCTGCCAACAGCTTTTGTCCATCTTCTCGGCAAATACACTTCAATTTCACACCGTTGAGTCTTCTTCTGTACAGTATGTTATCGACAAACTGGTACATACTTGACTGCCGGGCTACTCTTTCCACTTCTTCTTGCTCTTCGGGAAGTTCTCCTGTCTGAAGGAAATGGACAATCTGCTGTGCCCATGCTGGAGCTTGTGGCTCGACAACAAGGACTAAAGGCACATCTGCTGCTGCGGGAACATCCGCTTCCATGACAAGGACTTGCGGCCCTGCCGGAGCTTGATGTTCCCCGGCAAGCTTGCCGGAGCAAAACTTGTCGGGAGCGTCTGCTTCAACGGAACAAACCATAAGGCTTGCCGGAGCAGACTGCCCCTCAGCATCCTTGGTGTTGATCTTGGGGACTTTCTTGGCGGCGGCTTCGGGGAGCTCTGCTGGAAAGTAGTCACCAGAAACCAACTTCCTCTTCTTGCTTTGTCCAGTTGATGGTGTTACGGATGGTTGAGTCAACTTGAGCACAAAGATCCCTGGTTCCACAGGTAACTTTAGTGCGGCGCACTTTGACAGGCCATCAGCAATGTCATTCTGAGCTCTTGGGATATGCTCCATCTGTAGGCCGTCAAAGTGCTCTTCTAGCTTCCTCACTTCATCAACATATGCTTCCATCAATGGACTCTGGTAGTTCTTGTTCACTTGGCGGACGACAAGCTGTGAGTCACCCCTGACAATGAGCTTCTTGATCCCAAGGTCTGCTGCGATTTTGAGACCGGCAAGCAATCCTTCATACTCTGCAGTATTGTTGGTTGCTTGCTCCTTGGGAAAGTGCATCTGGACTACGTACTTGAGGTGCTCTCCGATGGGCGCGACAAGCAGCACGCCTGCACCGGCGCCTTGCAGCGAGAAGGCACCATCAAAGTACATCAGCCACTCTTTGCTTGCCTCTTTGACGGGGATGCTTGTCTCTGGAATTTCTTCATCTGGTGTTGGCGTCCACTCTGCTATGAACTCTGCCAATACTCTGCTTTGGATAGTTGAAGTGCTCTCAAACTTGAGGCCAAAGCTTGACAGTTCCAGCGCCCACTCGACGATCCTGCCTGTCACTTCTGGATTTTGCAGTATCCTCTTTAGCGGAAAGCGAGTGATGACTGTGATCTCATGTGCTTGGAAGTAATGGCGCAGCTTTCTCGAGGCCATGAGGAGGCCGAAAAGCAACTTCTGCACACCAGAGTACCTTGATCTAGCCCCCTGTAGAAGGGAACTGACAAAGTAAACTGGACGCTGCACCATTCTCTTCTGCATCTTATCATGCTCCTGCGCAGATCCATCTTTGTCGGGACCAGAGCTTGTCGGCGAAGCCCCCTGCTTGTCGCTGGATGCATCTGCTGTGGTTGCTGGCTCATCATCTGCCTCCCTCTCCACCACTAACGCAGCACTAACCACTTGATTGGTTGCCGCTATATACAGGAGCAACTTCTCTTGCGGCTTAGGTGCGACAAGTATTGGAGTGGAGGACAGGTATCTCTTCAAGTCCTACAGCGCAGCCTCCGCCTCCGGAGTCCATTTCATTGGACCTGCCTTTTTCAAAATTTTGAAAAATGGTAGGGCGCTCTCAGCAGATCTAGAGATAAACCTGCTGAGAGCAGCCACGCAACCGGCAAGCCTTCGTACATCCTTGACGCGCTTTGGTGCTTCGATCTGCTCAATGGCCTTGATCTTGTCGGGATTGGCCTCAATTCCCCGCTGAGACACGAAGAACCCGAGAAGCTTGCCGGATGGGACTCCAAACACGCACTTCTCGGGGTTAAGCTTGAGGTTGATCTTGCGCAGATTCGCAAATGTCTCGTCTAAATCTTGAACTAGGGTCGCCCTGTTCTTGCTTTTGACCACTATGTCATCCATGTAGGCTTCCACATTTCTGTGCATCTGCGGCTCAAAAGCGTGGTGGACTACCCTTGCGAATGTTGAACCAGCATTCTTTAAACCGAAAGGGATCCGTACGAAGCAGTACGTGCCACACGGGGTGATAAATGCGGTTTTCTCTTCATCCTCTTCGGCCATGAAGATCTGATGGTATCCTGAGTATGCATCAAGAAATGAAAGCAAATCACATCCGGTTGTGGAGTCAACAATCTGGTCAATGCGCGGCAAGGGAAATGGGTCTTTCGGACAAGATTTATTAACATCAGTGAAGTCAATACAAAGTCTCCATTTCTCGTTAGCCTTGCACACGACAACAGGATTGGCCAACCACGTGGGATGGAGCACTCCTCTGACAAGGCCTGCTGCTTCCAACTTCTTGATTTCTTCTGCGATGAATTCTTGGCTCTCCACTGCCTGCTTCCTGACTCTCTGCTTGACGGGCCGCGCATGAGGACAGACGGCAAGGTGGTGCTCAATTACTTTCCTGGGAACACCGGGGATATCAGACGGTTGCCACGCAAACACGTCGACATTCGCCCGCAGGAAAGCAATGAGCGCGCTTTCCTATTTAGGGTCAAGAGTGGCGCTGATGGTGAAGGTACCATCAGCGCCGTCCTCCTTGGCAGACACCTTCTTGGTCTCAGGTGGAGCTGTCATTGCCTTCTTACACTTGCCGGTGGAGCTCGATGGTGCGTCCTCGATGGTAGCGCAGCACTCTGAAGAGGTGCGCTTGCCGGAGTGGGCATCAGAACTCTTGCTGGACTTGGTCTTCTTCTTCCCCCCGGGAGCTTCAGCGGCAAGTGTCTTGCGTTCTGCTGCGGCTACTGCTTCCCGGTAGATCTTGTCGGCATAGATAAGAGCATCCTTCTTGTCGCCAGGGACAGAAATGACACTTATCGGGCCTGGCATTTTTAGTACGTTGTACGCATAGTGAGAGGCTGCCATGAACTTGGCGAGCGCTGGACGGCCAAGGATTCCATTGTAAGGTAATAGAAAGTCAGCAACATCAAATGTGACCCTCTTAGTCCTGAAATTCAGCTCGCTGCCAAATGTTACCAGCAACGTGATCTTTCCCTTCGGCTTGCTTCTTCCTGGGTTGATTCCTTGAAATGTACCGGTCTCTTCAAGCTCGCTGTCAGGGATCTGGAGTTTCTGGAGCACCACGGAGGAGATCAAGTTCAAGCCGGCCCCGCCGTCAACTAGCATCTTAGTGACCTTGAGGTTGCGGATTGTTGGTGAAACCAACATCGGCAAGCACCCGACCGCGGTTATGCGATCAGGGTGGTCCTCAATATCAAAGATGATAGGCGTGCTGGACCATTTCAAAGGCTTGCATGACTCGATGGGTGGTTCTGCTGCATTAACTTCCCGCACCACTGCTTGAGCTGGCGGTGCGAGGTGTGCAGAGAAGCACCACCGTCAACGCACAGGACCTCTGTGGCTTTCTGGAACTCCTGCTCATCAGTCTCCTCATCATCCATGTCTTCATCGTCGTCGTCATCTTCATCCTTGTCGCGGCCGCGAGGAGGTCTGTCTCCTTGCCGCTGCTTGGCCTTGCCGCGGCGTCCTCCTTGGCCGGGACGTTTCTTGCCGGATCCCCCAGCACCTTCCTGGGCCTTCTCCTTGTCGTGCCGCTCGTATTCAGCTTTCTGTTGCTCAACAAGCTGTTCGACTTTCTTACAGTTCTGGAGATCATGGCCCTTGGTGCGGTGGATCTTGCAATACTGCTTGTTGGTGTCGTCCTACTTGTCGGCGACCGCCACCTCCGCGGCAACCTCCTTGCCGGAGTCACCAGCTTTGGCTTCCTTGGCGCCACCACCGTTGCCGGACTGCTCAACAACTAGCACCTCTTTGCCTTTCCTCCTTCTGTTGTTCCGCCGCCGGTTTTTCCTTGTCGGGGCAGCATCTTCACTGTCAGATCCTCCTGCTCCTACATTCTCTCCGGGGAGTCTCCTTCCTTCCTCAACACGTGCACACTTGTCGGCCAGTGCATATAACTCACTGACGTCCCTGATCTTGCACATCGCCATTTCCTCCCGCATCCTGCGGTTTCGCACGTTCTGATGGAACGCGCTGATCATCGCGGCAGGGTGGACGTCTGGGATGTTGTGCTGCACACTGCTGAATCTCTAAATGTACTTGCGCAGGGGCTCTCCTTCCTTCTGGGCGAGCAGATGAAGATCACTCTCCTGGCCATGAGGCCTGTGTCCGCCTGTGAAGGCACCGACAAACTGATGGCACAGATCAGCCCAAGAGGATATGGAGTTGTCCGGCAAGTGCATGAGCCAGGATCCGACGTTGGGCTTGAGCACCAGCGGGAAGTAGTTGGCAAGGATCTTGTCGTCCCGTCCCCCAGCAGCCTGCACCGCAATGGTGTAAATGCTGAGGAACTCCGACGGATGCGTCTTGCCGTCGTACTTCTCCGGTATGTCTGGCTTGAAGTTCTTCGTGCTGGGCCACTGGACTTGCCGCAGCTCACGAGTGAACGCAGGGCAACCTACCGCGTACGGCAGATCGCCTGGTTCCCCTGGCGCATACATGTCAACAGAGGGCCCAGCGTGCTTGTCGGATTGACGCCGCGCTTCTCTTCGGCGCTCGATGCGAGTTCGAGCGTCTTCTTGTTGTCGATCATGAAGAACTTGGCGCTGATCGCGACGAGCTCGTGGATCCGAAGATGCGGTGGAGTCGCTGTCGAGGTGGATCCGGCGAGTCGGCGATCTCGGCCTTCGGGGTGGTGATTGCATGGTAGTTGCACCTCCACCCGTTTCGTCGCCACCAGCTCGCGTCCGGCAACCCTGCCGCGGCGGGGACGCGCTCGGCCGCCGTGGAGTGTCGCCGTTGGCGTAGCCGATGAGACTCTGAATGGTGGCCCTCCATTCGTCGATCTTGTCCGACGTCGGAGGGTAATCTAGGAGAAGTTGAGCTCGCGCCAAAGCTTCTGCTGGAGTGGTGGGTGGCAGTGGTGGACGGCGCGAGGAGCGGGACGTGCTCGAACTTCTAACTATGTTAGAAGGAGCAGTATCCCGTCTAGGCGACCGTGCCCCGCTCGTGCCAACATGCTGGCGTGCATGCTGGTCTTGAGCGCCCCGAGATCCACCAGCTTGGTCTTGGCCTATCATGCGTATGGCACTGCAAGTGCCATGACGCTGTTGGTCTTGTGCCTCCTGAGAGTGGCGTGGAACATGTACAGTCGCCGAGGTTTGTGCAGCCTTGTTCTTGGACCTAGAAGCATCATGAGCTTCCTCGTCGACGTCCATTCTTCCGCCGGTGTCCATTCCACCACCCATTTGCTCCAACGGTGGCGGAAGTGACATGGACGGAGCGGCTGCCGCCGAAGTCTTCTTCTTCGGTGGCATGTTGACGAAGGGAATGAAGATGTAGCTCGTGTGAACACCGGATCAGGTTCACACAATCTCGATGCCCCCTACCTGGCGCGCCAAAGATGTCGGGGGAAACTGATCCACGAACACCTATGGGGCCGGCGGACCGGGCCCCTTTCGGTTCGGCGGGGGGCGGAGATCGCACGAAGAGTAGATCGAGGCGAAGAACACGAGCAGTTTACCCAGCTTCGGAGCTCTCTGGAGAGATAACACTCCTACTGCTGCTTGTCTGGTTGTATTATCTTGTGTTCTTGCTCTAGGGAGAGAGTGTAGTGTTTTCTGGGTTACGAATGAGTCGAACCTCGGAACCTCCCCCGTCTACGTTGCGCATGGGCCTCCTTTTATACGCTAAAGGGGTCACCGACAGGTGGCAACGCAGAGAAGGGTACAAATGTAAAAAGTGAGGTGGTTGGTACAGTTACTTGTACAGTGCACCCTACCTAACCCTGATGGCAGGGGACAAGGGCATTAAATGCCCGTCTGAGTCGCCCAAACAGTGCAGAAAAGGACCGTTAGGGGCGCCACCGTTCGCCACGATGGCGATCTTGTCAGCTTCGCATGCCACTGCGCACCGCTGGCTGCACAGCCTCCCGCCACGCGCGCCTGGAGAGGTCCGCAGAGCGACACGTTGGCGGATGTGCTGGAGCGTGGGCACAGAGTGGCCGCCTGCCGCGGCAAGCGCCTTGCCGCGGCAAGCGCCTTGCCGCTGCTGCTATCTTGTCGGGTCCGGAAGCTTGTTGCTCACCGGGCTTCAAGGTACCTTGGTTGGTCTTCCCGGCAAGCTCCTCTTGCCGGGGCCTTGTTGCCTTGCCAGAGCGCGTGGCGCGTCGCGGCAAGTTCCTTGGAGTGTCTTGGTTGGCCTTCCCGGCAAGCTCCTCCCTTCGGGGCCTTGTTGCCTTGCCGGAGCGCGTGGCGCGTCGCGGCAAGTTCCTTGGCGTGTCTTGGTTGGCCTTCCCGGCAAGCTCTTCTTGCCGGGGTCTTGTCTCCTGAGCTTAAATACTTTGTTCTTGAATGGCTCCAAGGGAACCACGGAGGGTCTTGGCGTTCGCCCGGCAAGCCTTGCCGCAGGGTGCTGCAACTGCCCGTGCACAAGTTCGGGGTACTAGGGTACCCCTGTTCTAGTACACCGACACCCTCACATTAGAAAAAGGTTCAAAGAGAACAAATATGGGCCAACGCAAATATGCTACTTGGCTCCATACTCTGCATCACCCATTTATACGTGTGGACGCACATGGTGCTGGCATGTCCCATGTCCCATGTCCCATACAACTATTTTGCTGTTGTAAATCTAAGAATGCGGCTGAAAAATTGAAGCAATGCCACTATTAAAAGTAAATTACATTCTTAACGAATGTTGTTTTAAGAGAATGTCTTTGTTAATATGAATCAATGCAACCATTTTAGAAATGCTACTGTCCTACATTGTTTTCCATCAAGATAAGTTAGATGCTTCTTTTTGTCGCCGTTTGTTTTATCCTCCTTTATTGGCCAGTAATTGTTTCCTTTTTTGCCTCTGTTAAAACAGGGATATCTATTCAACTTGTTGCTATAGCAAACTTAAACGTCACACCGGTGACTTTGCTTGATTTCAGTGCAACTACACAAAATGAGATTGGATTTCCTATTCGTGTTGGCAGATTCATAGGTGATCTTGTGTGCATCATGACAGGTTGGTACTTGCCTTCATCCACATGATCGTGAAGTGTGTTTTGAGATGTTGTGCTACTTGTATTGGTACTGTTTTAAATAAATGTTGAATTGAAGATATTGTATTGCTCTCTTTTCCCATTAAGTAGTGAACAAAAAGGTACCAACCCAGACATGATTGTTGCTTTGTTACAACAAACTCTGCATCACGCCCTTTATAAGTAGATGGAAGCACATGGTGTTGTTGCGCCCACTCTCCCACGGAACTGTTTATGCTTTTTCTTAATCTAATGCTGTTGGTAAAGCAATGCCACTCTTCAAGTTAACTACTGAACAGTTTTAAGAGAATTTCTCTTTTAATATGAATCAATGCAACCGTTTTAGAAATGCTACTGTCCTATACTTTGTTTTCCATCAAAATAAGGTAAATGCTTCTTTTTGTGGCCGCATGATACGCTTCCAACGTATCTATAATTTTTGATTGTTCCATGCTATTAAATTATCTATTTTGGATGTTTAATGGGCTTTATTATACACTTTTATATTATTTTTGGGACTAACCTACTAACCCAAGGCCCAGTGCAAATTGCTGTTTTTTTTGCCTATTTAAGTGTTTCGCAGAAAAGGAATATCAAACAGAATTCAAACGGAATGAAACCTTCAGGAGAGTTATTTTTGGAACAAACGTGATTCAGGGGACTTGGAGTCAACGTCAAGAAAGGAGCGAGGAGGCCACGAGGCAAGGAGGCGCGCCTGCCCCCTGGGCGCGCCCCCACCCTCGTGGGCCCCTCGCAGCTCCATTGACCTATTTCTTCCTCCTACATATACCCCAAAAACATCCAGGAGCACCACGAAACCCTATTTCCACCGCCGCAACCTTCTGTACCCAAGAGATCCCATCTTGGGGCCTTTTCCGGAGCTTCGCCAGAGGGGGAATCGATCATGGAGGGCTTCTGCATCAACACCATAGCCTCTCCGATGATGTGTGAGTAGTTTACCACAGACCTTCGGGTCCACAGTTATTAGCTAGAAGGCTTCTTCTCTCTCTTTGGATCTCAATACAAAGTTCTCCTCGATCTTCTTGGAGATCTATTCGATGTAATTCTTTTTGCGGTGTGTTTGTCGAGATTCGATGAATTGTGGGTTTATGATCAAGATTATCTATGAACAATATTTGATTCTTCTCTGAAATCTTTTATGTATGATTTGTTATCTTTGCATGTCTCTTCGAATTATCAGTTTGGTTTGGCCTACTAGATTGATCTTTCTTGCAATGGGAGAAGTGCTTAGCTTTGGGTTCAATCTTGTGGTGTCCTTTCCCAGTGACAGCAGGGGCAGCAAGGCACGTATTGTATTGTTGCCATTGAGGGTAAAAAGATGGGGTTTATATCATATTGCTTGAGTTTATCCCTCTACATGATGTCATCTTGCCTAATGCATTAATCTATTCTGATGAACTTAATACTCTAGATGCATGCTGGATAGCGGTCGATGTGTGGAGTAATAGTAGTAGATGCATAATCGTTTCGGTCTACTTGTCGCGGACGTGATGCCTATATACATGATCATGCCTAGATATTCTCATAATTATGCACTTTTCTATCAATTGCACGACAGTAATTTGTTTACCCACCATAATACTTATGCTATCTTGAGAGAAGCCAGTAGTGAAACCTATGGCCCCGGGTCTATTTTCTATCATATAAGTTTCCAATCTATTTTATTTTGCAATCTTTATTTTCCAATCTACATAATAAAAATACAAAAAATATTTATCTTATTAGCTCTATCAGATCTCACTCTCGTAAGTGACCGTGAAGGGATTGACAACCCCTTTATCGCGTTGGAGTCGAGGTTCTTATTTGTTTGTGTAGGTGCGAGGTGACTTGCGTGTAGTCTCCCATTGGATTGATACCTTGTTTCTCAAAAACTGAGGGAAATACTAACACTACTTTGCTGCATCACCCTTTCCTCTTCAAGGGAAAACCAACGCAGTGCTCAAGAGGTAGCAAGAAGGATTTCTGGTGTCGTTGCCGGGGAGATCTACGCACAAGTCAAGACATACCAAGTACCCATCACAAACTCTTATCCCTCGCATTACATTATTTGCCATTTGCCTCTCGTTTTCCTCTCCCCCACTTCACCCTTGCCGTTTTATTCGCCCTCTTTTTCCGTTCGCCTCTTTTTTGCTTGCTCCTTATGTGCTTGTGTGTTGGATTGTTTGTCACGATGGCTCAAGATAATACTAAATTGTGTTATTTTTTCAATACCAACAATAATGATTTTATTAGCACTCCGATTGCTCCCCTTACTGATGCTGAATCATGTGAAATTAATGTTGCTTTGCTGAATCTTGTCATGAAAGATCTGTTTTCTGGCCTTCCTAGTGAAGATGCCGCTACCCATCTAAACAGCTTTGTTGATTTGTGTGATATGCAAAAGAAGAAATATGTGGATAATGATATTGTTAAATTGAAGCTATTCCCGTTTTCGCTTAGAGATCATGCTAAAACTTGGTTTTCTTCTTTGCCTAAAAATAGTATTGATTCTTGGAATAAGTGCAAAGATGCTTTTATTTCTAAGTATTTTCCTCCCGCTAAGATCATCTCTCTTAGAAACGATATTATGAACTTTAAGCAACTAGATCATTAGCATGTTGTACAATCTTGGGAGAGGACGAAATTAATGATTCGCAATTGCCCTACTCATGGTTTGAATTTATGGATGATCATACAAAAATTTTATGCTGGATTGAATTTTGCCTCTAGAAATCTTTTAGATTCGGCCATGGGAGGCACTTTTATGGAAATCACTTTAGGAGAAGCTACCAAACTCCTAGATAATATTATGGTTAATTATTCTCAATGGCACACCGAAAGATCTACTAGTAAAAAGGTTCATGCTATAGAAGAAATTAATGTTTTGAGTGGAAAGATGGATGAACTTATGAAATTGTTTGCTAATAAGAGTATTTTTTCTGATCCTAATGATACGCCTTTGTCTACTTTGATTGAGAATAATAATGAATTTATGGATGTGAATTTTGTTGGTAGGAACAATTCTGGTAACAGCGCGTATAGAGGAAACTTTAATCCTAGGCCGTATCCTAGTAATTCCTCTAATAATTATGGTAATTCCTACAACAATTCTTATGGAAATTATAATAAGATGCCCTCTGATTTTGAATCTAGTATTAAATAATTTATTATTAGTTCACAAAAGAGTTTCAGTGCTTTGATTGAAGAAAAATTGTCTAAGATTAATGAGTTGGCTAGGAACGTAGATAGAATTTCTCTTGATGTTGATTCTTTGAAACTTAGATCTATTCCACCTAAGCATTATATCAATGAGTCTCTCAAAGCCATGAGAACTTCCATTGATGAGTGCAAAGAAAGAACCGCTAGGATGCGTGCTAAAAAAGATTGCTTTATAAAAGCATGTTCTTCTAGTTTTGATGATAATAAGGATAAATATCTAAAAGTGACTGACGTGTCTCCTATTAAATCTTTGTTTTGCAATACGAAACTTGATAATGATGGGACTGGAGATGAGTCAACTTTAGTTAAAAGGCGTCCCAATGATTTAGAGTTTTTAGATCTTGATGCAAAAATTAATAAAAGTGGGATTGAAGAGGTCAAAACTTTACATAGCAATGAACCCACTATATTGGATTTTATGGGGTTTAATTATGATAATTGCTCTTTGATAGATTTTATTTCCTTGTTGCAATCCGTGCTAAATTCTCCACATGCTTATAGTCAAAATAAAGCTTTTACCAAACATATTGTTGATGCTTTAATGCAATCTTATGAAGAAAAGCTTGAATTAGAAGTTTCTATCCCTAGAAAACTTCATGATGAGTGGGAACCTACTATTAAAATTAAGATTAAAGATCATGAATGCTATGCTTTATGTGATTTGGGTGCTAGTGTTTCCACGATTCCAAAAACTTTGTGTGATGTGTTAGGTTTCCGTGAATTTGATGATTGTTCTTTAAATTTGCATCTTGCATATTCCACTATTAAGAAACCTATGGGAAGGATTAATGATGTTCTTATTTTTGCAAATAGGAATTATGTGCCTGTAGATTTCACAGTTCTTGACATTGATTGCAATCCTACATGTCCCATTATTCTTGGTAGACCTTTCCTTAGAACGATTGGTGCAATTATTGATATGAAAGAAGGGAATATTAGATTCCAATTTACGTTAAGGTAAGGCATGGAACACTTTCCTATAAATAAAATTAAATTACCTTATGAATCTATTATGGGAGCCACCTATGGATTGCATACCAAAGATGATAATACCTAGATCTATTCTTGTTTTTATGCCTAGCTAGGGGCGTTAAACGATAGCGCTTGTTGGGAAGCAACCCAATTTTATTTTTTTATTGCTTTTTGGTTCTATTTAGTAATAAATAATTCATCTAGGCTCTATTTACATGTGGTTTTATGCTTTTATTTAGTGTTCGTGCCAAGTTGAACCTTTGGGAAGACTTGGGGGGAGTTTTTGCGATCTTGCTGTAAAAAACAGAAACTTTTGCGCTCACAAGATTTGCTGCCATTTTTTTTACTGGAGAGTGTGATTAGGTTGATTCTTTTTTCAGATGATTAATAGACAAATTCCTCACTTGCACCAATTTATTTCAGAATTTTTGGGTGTTACAGAAGTATTCGAAACCTACAGATTACTACAAATTGTTCTGTTTTTGATAGATTCTGTTTTTCGTGTGTTGTTTGCTTATTTTGATGAATCTATGGCTAGTATCGGAGGGTATGAACCATAGAGAAGTTGGAATACAGTAGGTTTAACACCAATATAAATAAAGAATGAGTTCATTACAGAACCTTAAGTGGTGGTTTGTTTTCTTATACTAATGGAGCTCATGAGATTTCCTGTTGAGTTTTGTGTTGTGAAGTTTTCAAGTTTTGGGTAAAGATTTGATGGATTATGAAATAAGGAGTGGCAAGAGCCTAAGCTTGGGGATTCCCAAGGCACCCCAAGCTAAATTCAAGGACAACCGAAAGCCTAAGCTTGGGGATGCCACGGAAGGCATCCCCTCTTTTGTCTTCGTCCATCGGTAACTTTACTTGAGGCTATATTTTTATTCACCACATGATATGTGTTTTGCTTGGAGCGTCTTGTATGATTTGAGTCTTTGATTTTTAGTTTACCACAATCATCCTTTCTGTACACACCTTTTGGGAGAGACACACATGAATCGGAATTTATTAGAATACTCTATGTGCTTTACTTATATCTTTTGAGCTAGATAATTTTGCTCTAGTGCTTCACTTATATCTTTTAGAGCATGGTGGTGGTTTTATTTTATAGAAATTATTGATCTCTCACGCTTCACTTATATTATTTTTAGAGTCCTTTAGAACAGCATGGTAATTTGGTTTGGCTATAAAATTGGTCCTAATATGATAGGCATCCAAGATTGGTATAATAAAAACTTTCATAAAAAGGTGCATTGAATACTATGAGAAGTTTGATACTTGATAAATGTTTTGAGATATAAAGATGGTGATATTAGAGTTGTCCTAGTTGAGTAGTTGTTAATTTGATAAATACTTGTGTTGAAGATTGCAAGTCCCGTAGCATGCACGTATGGTAACTGTTGTGTAGCAAATTTGAAACATGAGGTGTTCTTTGATTGTCTTCCTTATGAGTGGCGGTCGGGGACGAGCGGTAGTCTTTTCCTACCAATCTACCCCCCTAGGAGCATGCATGTAATGCTTGGTTTTTGATGACTTGTAGATTTTTGCAATAAGTATGTGAGTTCTTTATGACTAATGTTGAGTCCATGGATCATACGCACTCTCACCTTTCCATCGTTACTAGCCTTTTCGGTACCGTGCATTGCCCTTTCTCACCTTGAGAGTTGGTGCAAACTTCGCCGGTGCATCCAAACCCCATGATATGATACACTCTATCACACATAAACCTCCTTATATCTTCCTCAAAACAGCCACCATACCTACCTATTATGGCATTTCCATAGCCATTCCGAGATATATTGCCATGCAACTTTCCACCGTTTCATTTATGACACACTTCATCATTGTCATATTGCCTTGCATGATCCTGTAGTTGACATCGTATTTTTGGCAAAGCCACCATGCATAATTTATCGTACATGTCACTCTTGATTCATTGCCCTTCCCGGTACAATGCCGGAGGCATTCATATAGTCATATTTTGTTCTAGTATCGAGTTGTAATCATTGAGTTGTAAATAAATACAAGTGTGATGATCATCATTAATAGAGCATTGTCCCAAATAAAAAAGGGGAAGGCCAAAAGAAAAGGAAGGGCCAAAAAAAGAAATAAAAAGGGACAATGCTACTATCCTTTTTTCCATACTTGTGCTTCAAAGTAGCACCATGATCTTTATGATAGAGAGTCTCTTGTTTTTGTCACTTTCATATACTACTGGGAATTTTCCATTATAGAACTTGGCTTGTATATTCTAACAATGGGCTTCCTCAAATGCCCTAGGTGTTCGTGAGCAAGCAAGTTGGATGCACACCCACTTAGTTTCTTTTGTTGAGCTTTCATACATCTATAGCTCTGATGCATCCATTGCATGGCAATCCCTACTCCTTGCATTGACATCAATTGATGGGCATCTCCCTAGCCCGTTGATTAGCCACGTCGATGTGAGACTTTCTCCCTTTTTTGTCTTCTCCACATAACCCCTATCATTATACTCCATTCCACCCATGGTGCTATACCCATGGCTCACGCTCATGTATTGCGTGAAAGTTGAAAAAAGTTTGAGATTACTAAAGTATGAAACAATTGCTTGGCTTGTCATCGGGGTTGTGCATGATGAGAGCATTCTTGTGTGAAGAAAATGGAGCATGACCAAACTATATGATTTTGTAGTGATGAACTTTGTTTGGCCATGTTATTTTGAGAAGACATGATTGCTTAGTTAGTATGCTTGAAATATTATTACTTTTATGTCAATATTAAACTTCTGTCTTGAATCTTTCGTATGTGAATATTCATGCCACAAAAAAAGAAAATTACATTGAGAATTATGCTAGGTAGCCTTCCACATCAAAAATTCTGTTTTTATCATTTACCTACTCGAGGAAGAGCAGGAATTAAGCTTGGGGATGCTTGATACGTCTCCAACGTATCTATAATTTTTGATTGTTCCATGCTATTTTATTATCTGTTTTGGATGTTTAATGGGATTTATTATACACTTTATATTATTTTTGGGACTAACCTACTAACCCAAGGCCTAGTGCAAATTGTTGTTTTTTGCCTATTTCAGTGTTTCGCGGAAAAGGAATATCAAACAGAATCCAAACGGAATGAAACCTTCGAGACAGTTATTTTTGGAACAAACGTGATCCAGGGGACCTGAGTAGACGTCAGGAAAGGAGCGAGGAGGCCACGAGGCAGGGAGGCGCGCCTGCCCCCCTCGGCGCGCCCCCACCCTCGTGGGCCCCTCATAGCTCCACCGACCTACTTCTTCCACCTATATATATATATATATTCATATACCCCCAAAAACATCCAGGAGTACCACGAAACCCTATTTCCACCACCGCAACCTTCTGTACCCAAGAGATCCCATCTTGGGGCCTTTTCCGGAGCTTCGCCGGAGGGGGAATCGATCATGGAGGGTTTCTACATCAACACCATAGCCTCTCCGATGATGTGTGAGTAGTTTACCACAGACCTTCGGGCCCACAGTTATTAGCTAGAAGGCTTCTTCTCTCTCTTTGGATCTCAATACAAAGTTCTCCTCGATCTTCTTGAAGATCTATTCGATGTAATTCTTTTTGCGGAGTGTTTGTCGAGATCCGATGAATTGTGGGTCTATGATCAAGATTATCTATGAACAATATTTGATTCTTCTCTGAAATCTTTTATGTATGATTTGTTATCTTTGCAAGTCTCTTCGAATTATCAGTTTGGTTTGGCCTACTAGATTGATCTTTCTTGCAATGGGAGAAGTGATTACCTTTGGTTTCAATCTTGTGGTGTCCTTTCCCAGTGACAGCAGGGGCAGCAAGGCATGTATTTTATTGTTGCCATCGAGGATAAATAGATGGGGTTTATATCACATTGCTTGAGTTTATCCCTCTACATCATGTCATCTTGCCTAATGCGTTACTCTATTCTTATGAACTTAATACTTTAGATGCATGCTAGATAGCGGTCGATGTGTGGAGTAATAGTAGTAGATGCAGAATCGTTTTGGTGTACTTGTCACGGAAGTGATGCCTATATAGATAATCATGCCTAGGTTCTTATTTGTTTGCGTAGGTGCGAGGTGACTTGCGTGTCGTCTCCTACTGGATTGATACCTTGGTTCTCAAAAAGTGAGGGAAATACTTACACTACTTTGCTGCATCACCCTTTCCTCTTCAAGGGAAAACCAACACAGTGCTCAAGAGGTAGCACCGCATGTTTCATCCTCCTTTATTGGCCAGTAATTGTTTCCTTTTTTGCCTCTATTAAAATAGGGATATCTATTCAACTTGTTGCTATAGCAAACTTAAATGTCACACTGGCAACTTTGCTTGATTTCAGTGCAACTGCACAAAAGATATTGGATTTCCTATTCGTGTTGGTAGATTCGTATTTTATGTTGGTTGTCTCATGAAAGGTCAGTACAGGCCTTCATCCACATGATTGTGCAGTGTGCTTTGAGATGTTGTGCTACTTGTATTGGTACTATTTTAAATAAATGTTGAATTAAAGCTATTGTATTGCTCTCTTTTCCCATTAAGTAGTGAACAAAAATGGTACCAACCCAGACATGATGCTTGTTGCTTTGTTACAACAAACTCTACATCACCCCCTTTATAAGTAGATGGAAGCACATGGTGTTGTTGCGCCCACTCTACCATAGAACTATTTATGCTTTTTGTTAATCTAATGTCATTGGTAAAATTAAGTAATGCCACTCTCAGAATTAACCATCTTAGTTCAAAACTGCAACACTTGTTAGGGATTGGCGGAATTACTATTTTTGTTGCCACAGGTTTCATCCTCCTTTATTTTGCTAGTAATTGATTCCTTTTTTGCCTTTGTTAAAATAGGGATATCTATTCAACTTGTTGCTATTAGGACATTTTGCTTCGCTATGCGAAACACTTATGTTTTAGGAGTGTTTTGTGCAGTTCCACTTGAATGGCACACCGGCGACTTTGCTTAATTTTGGTTGAACTGCACAAAAGGAGATCATGGATTTTCATATATGTGTTGGGATTTCTTTCAAGTCCTCCACGTGAGTTGCTTGAAATCTTGGTCAAGAAAGGTCAGTACCAACTTTCATCCACATGATGCTGGAGTGTGCTTTGAGATGTTGTGCTACTTGTATTGGTACTGTTTTGGATAAATGTTGAATTGAAGCTATTGAACTGTTGTCTTTTACCATTGAGTGGGCAAAAATTGTTCCAACCCAGAGATGCTTGTTTCTTTGTTACAACAAAACTCTGCATCACCCCCTTTATACGTAGATAGAAGCACATGGTCTTGTTGCGCCCACTCTCCCCTGGAGCTATTTATGCCTTTTGTTAATCTAATGCCGCTTGTAAAATTAAGCAATGCCACTCTCAGAATTAACTATTGAATCTTAGTTCAAAACTGCAACACTTGTTTGGGATTGGCAGGATTACCATATTTGTGGCTGCATGTTTCATCCTCCTTTATTGGCCAGTAATCGATTCCTTTTTTGCCTCTATTAAAACAGGGATATCTATTCAACTTGTTGCTATTGTAGACCGGATTTCCATATATGTGTTGAGATCTCTTTTAGGTCTTCCTCACGAGTTGTTTCAAATTTTGGTCTTGAAAGGTCAGTACTGACTTTCAGTATCGACTTTCCTCAGAATTAACTACTGAATCTTAGTTCAAAACTACAACACTTGTTAGGGATCGGCGGGAGTACCATTTCTGTTAGGGATCGGCCGGAGTACATGCTTAAGAAATGTATTGTTCAGATAATGTCTCTGTTATTATATATCAGTTACAGTGTTTTACAAATGGTACTATCCTGCTTTGTAGTTCTTTCTACATGTTTAACCAAGGTATTGTTAAGATAATGTCTCGATTAAAATGAATCAGTCGCATTGTTTTAGGAATGGTGCTTTTCCGCTTTGTCGTTATTTATACATGTTAAAACAATGCATTGTTAAGATAATGTCTCAGTTAATATGAATGAATCACACTGATGGAGAATTGCTACTCTCCTGATTTGTTTCCCATTAAGATAAGGTAGATTAGTAGATGTTTTTCTTCTGGGAGTACAAGTCATCAACCGTTATTTCTCAGTAATTGTTTCCCTTATACCTATTGTTGCTTACAGGGATATCAAGATTAAAGCTTGGTTTTATTCCGACTTTGATTTTAGTTGAACTGCACAAAAGGAGCCAATGTGTCTAAGGCAAACTGCTGCATTAGTGGGTCCGGTTGGTTTTACCACTTTGCAGAAAGAAGCAGTAACTGTTAGCGCTACATTATAGAAGGAATGATCGAGAAGCTTTACAGAGTATTAGTAGAGGCTGGTGACATGACTAGTCTGCAGAGAGCATAAGCAACTCTACATCACGTGGAGTGCACTGGGCAAAAAGTGCCCAAACAACTACAAGAAGCCATGACAGGACTCCTAGTCCGTCAATGTCATTCTAAGCAACAATGATGGGGCATCTGGGTATGGTAATTTGTTTACCGTACTTTTAGTTTGTTAGTCCACCGATTGGTGGGTTGACACTGGGGCCAATATTCATGTGTGTGCTGATGTGTCTTTGTTTTCTTGCAGCATATAAATACGAAATCCACAGGGATGTCAGCTTGATTTTAGTGGAACTGCACAAAATGTTCAGATGGTTCGTGTCCTCCATAATACTTCGTAATGCACAATACATCGAATGGTTCTCTAATCATTCGTCGTCACCTTGAGCCACCGAACTATCAGATGACAAACTGATGACAAACCCTGCCCATTCCACAATCATAGGCATTACATATTTTGAATGGGAAAAGCTTGTCAAAGTTTAATCATTGATGTTAGCAAGAAGACATTAGTTTAATATATTGGAATTGAAAAACCTTGTCAAAGTTTGCTCATTGATGTTAGCCAGAAGACATGCATTTGATATTTTTGAGTGGGACACCCTTTGCTGTGAGCAACGTCGATCGTTTTTTCCTATTCCTGTCTTCAGTTCCAAAGTAAATATTTACTCTACTGAGATGCATAGTCACATGAATGTTGACTTATGTAAGGTATTTTAAGAGTTTGTTCTGAATGTTGTCAATGTAATGCCAGGCCTTGTGAGTTTGATTGCAAAGTTGAGCTTGGAATGCTGTGGCATGCGGCATCACGAGTTGTTCACCATGCCTCCTGAGAATAATGCTTCATATTGTTTTGCATCTTGAGCTAATTCCTGTGATTTGCATATTAATAAGATCATCCTCTTTTGTTGTTTCTATGCTTAAGAAGTTCATTGTCTTATGTTTCATTCATAGCCTATGCGACATCTCGGGTAGGTTAGAGGTGAAACCATATAATCTTCCAACCAACTCATCATCTTAGGCCGTGATTGGATCGTTATTTTCCAACCAAAACCGCTTGTAAAACTGACGCTTGTAAATAAAAGCAGATGGTCTCGGGCGAAGCGTTTGGTTGGTTGATTTCGACTAGTAAAATATGCAGTGGTCTCTCAAATTACACGTGTAACTCTCCAGTTTTCGTTACAGACCTCGGGCCCTCGGTTTCATTATGCCTGTATTTTATGCGTTGTTTCCGATGACGAGTAAATTACACTTGTATCTTAATATAGGTGTGAAATAAATCAGAGCTCCCAAGCGCGCCCTTACAGTTTCATGCCGTCTCAGTCTCTCGAACATGCTCATAGGTGTCCGTTGATCCTGGCTTCATGAATGAGCAGCGGGCGCTGTACCAGACCATCTGTAGGGCCCGCGAGGCCCTCTCCGTCGTCCTTCGAGTTGTTGTGCTTGCCATGGTGCCGAGCATTGTCAACATGGTCAACGAACATGAGGATTCATGAGATGACTTTATTTCGACTGGATGACAGTAGGGACCCACTAGGGCCATAGCCGTACTTACGCAAGTGCCTCCTTATTATGTACAACTATATATTTTTTGCTTCCTCTTGGTATCCTGATATCACGGTCCCACACCATTGTCAACCTATGTAGTCAATAAACGAGAGAATTGCACAAGCAGCTCGAGCAGTATTTGTGTTTTTGAGGTGTGAGCACTACAGAGTTTTTCTTGAGCGATGTTTTCATTGTTGTTCAGAGGAGAGCAGGGTATTAACTGGGCGGGCTGTGGCCCGTCTACCCCAGGCCAAATATCCAGCCCAGATATTAATTTTTTTCAAGCTGAAAATGGCTAGCCCAGCTATACTTTTTTTTGAGGAATACCCAGGCAAGGTTAACTTGTTATTCTCCGCCCTGCTGGGTTGCAAATATTTCCTAGGAGGGATGCATTAGGCTTAACAAGAAAATGTTCTTTAAGAAATAATAAATGGGATGTAATATAAAAACTGGGCTGTAACTATAAAAAATGCACCAAACATGTAATTAGTTTATAAAATATTAATTTTGGATTTTGAAAATTTTAATTTCATTAATTGTTGCGCGCGCAATGTTTCATTGGATTTTTACGTAAGACAAATTTATATTGAAATTGTATTTACTCTAACTAGAAATTTCGAGATAAAAATATTTCGGATCCCATCAAAATGTGGGAAATTTTATTGAATTCTGTTTTGAACGTTTGGTTGAAATTATTAATCGTTGTCCTAGCTAGAAAATGGGTTGTACTTTTAACAAACTGTAAATGGGTTGTAGTAAATTCCATTAGAATTCAAAAATGGGCTGTACATTCTTACAAATCTCAAATGGGCTATAAGTTCTTTGCCACACACTTGTGGGCCTACTAAGTTGATGCGTCCCCTCAAAAAAAAATAAGTTGACGTGTATGCAAGGCTTTATCAACTTATAATCAACACATGGTTCTAGCAACAGTGGCCATTGGATGTCCATCCAACGGATGTCGTGCTTCTTCTTCAATCTCGGATATTCTAGCTTCACCCGCCCAAAAAATGATTCCTCCCCCTGACATCTGGGGCGGACTGTTTCAGAGGCTGACCTGTGGGCCTACTAAGTTGATGCGTACCGAGGGCTTTGTCAACATAGTCAATATAAACAATTCTAGCTGCAGCGACCGTATGATGTCCATCCAACGGTCGTCGTGCTTCAACCTCTGGTCTTCTTGCTCCAGCCTCCCAAAGCAGCGCGGGTCGTGCCGCCTGCTCCTACCTCCCGTGGCCGGCTCTGCTGCCGCGGAGGCCTCACAGCCCCCTACTACGACCGTTGGCCAGGCCCTGCGGCGATGGCATCCTCACACCGCAGCCGAACCAGTGAACCCTCGTACTCCTCTCTGCATGGGCATCCACTGCCGTGTCTTCCCCCCCTCCACGCCATCCCCTTCCTAGGCCTCGCCGTCGTCCACCACCTTGGTGCTCTTGGGGCGGCATGGTCAATGTGGTCAACGACCAACTTCGGAAGGGGCCCACCGGATGGGTCCACGGCCACAGCAAGGAAGTGCCTCCTTATTACGCGGAAAATAATTATTCCTCCACCTGACAGCAGGGGCCCACCGGATGGGACACCGTATTTCGTGAAAAAATGTTTCCCCCCTGACTACTGGGACCCACCAGCTACATCTTTGCATGCAAAGAAGTGTGTCCATATTACGGGCAAAAAAATGATTCGCCCCCTAACTGCTGGGACCCACCAGCTACATCTTTGCACGCAAGGAAGTGCGTCCATATTACGGGAAAAAACGATTCGCCCCCTGACTGCTGGGACCCACTAGCTACATCTTCGCACGCAAGGAAGTGCCTGACAGTCGGGACCCACTTGGTTGAAGCGTACGTAGCGTTGTCATTCTGGCCGCGAATGTGTACGTACATATTGTTCAATCGGTCTATCTGTAGGTTGAAGCGATGAACCGTGGCCATGCAAGGAAGGGCACATGTCGTAGTAGAGGCGTGCACGTGTCGTAGTAGAGGCGTGCATGTGTCGTAGTTGAGGAACACACGTAGCATGTACACGTACGTACAGCGGCCAGGTTGCAAGAAAGAAAATACAGCCACGTATGTACAAACGGGAGGGGTCTCGAACACCTACTCATGCATACGTACGGCCAGGGCTCGTGTACATGGCTGTGGCTGGGTCAGAATGGAGAAACTATGTCGTCGTCGTGTTCATGGGGAGCCAACCGGCTGGGTCGAAACGGAATGCGTCGTCACGTTCATCGGGAACCAACCGGCTTGGATGGAATAGCCGATGGAAACGAGGCCTAGCGTACCGCAGAACGGAGGAAATGACCTTGTGTTTGACCGGCCACTTTGGAAACGGGATCCTGTTCATCGGGAGGGCTCTGGCGTACCGCAAAACGGAGGAAACGGACCTCCTACGGTGGAAATGGGGTCTTGTTAATCAGGAGGGGTGTGGCGTACCACAAAACTGAGGAAACGGACTTGTGTTGGAGCGCTACGGTCGAAACGGGGGTCCTGTTCATTGGGAGGGGTGTGGCATACCGCAAAATAGGACTCCACGGGATACTGTTCATCTCCACCGTCGACCTGCTCCAGCCTCCACGGGCCACTTTCATCCACCGCGACCTCCTCCAGCCTCCACCTGCAACTGTTCATCCACGGGCTCCTGTCCATCAAGCCTCCACCGGCTACTGTTCAACCAACCCTCTCCACGGGGTCCTGTTCAACCACCCTTCCACGGACTACTGTTCATCCAGCCCTCCACCGGCTACTATTCAACCAGCCCTACACCGGCTACTGTTCAACTAGCCCTCCACGCGGTCCTGTTCATCCAGCCCTCCATGGGGTCTTGTTCATCCACTGGCTCGATCGATCAGGGTACTGTTCATCCAGCGACAACGACCTCTGCTACCACGGGTTCTTGTACATCCAACCCCCACCGGGTACTGTTCATCCAAACCCCCCAACAACGCTCACTGTTGATCCAGAGGCAGCATCGATCAGCTTCAGTTAGTAGCAGTAGCGATGGAATCGCTCGATCGGGTTTAGTTAACAGCCATCGATCGATCGCTCGGGTTCAGTAACGCGTAGCCTGTAGTACAATCGCTCGGGTTCAGTTAGAGCCCAACGCCTCGCACACACACGCCTACATACGTACGAGAGAAACGCGCATCGCTCGAGCCCCGACCACCCACCGTAACCGGGAACTCCCCTGATATTTTCCTCTCCCTTGCTTCTACCATGGTTTTCTCCATCATGGACGGCCCAAAGAATGTCATGCAGCTGCATCTCCGGCCCGCCCAAGACGAAAAGCCCATTTTATGTCATGATTTTTTGTCATAGAAGTAGGATCCCACCACATCTATGATGATATCGGGTTTTGTCACATTTGTCGTCATAGAAGTGTCATAAGTATGACAGATTTTTTTTCGTTTGGCCCAAAATGTCACGGATGTGTCTTTTTTTGTAGTGTTTTCTAAAGACATAATATAGTTATATCATCTCATCCTATTTACATAGTCATCATATTTTCAATTATGTCATTCTTTCCATGAATTATATCATGCCATCATGTTTCCATCGATGGCATGTTTGTGAATTATGGCATGCCAACCACTTTAATAGACACATCGTATAGTTATATCATGTCATCCTGTATACATAGTCATCATATTTTGAAGTATGTCATTCTATCCTATTTAGTTATCCATCATACATGTGAAATTGTGTCATGCTATCCTGTTTAATTAGCCATCATATATGTGAAATTATGTCATGCTATTCTGTTTGGTTAGACAACATAAATGTGAATTATTTCATGCCCTGTTTTCTTGCCTATTATCCATTGCACCTGTCTATCTTACAATGTCTGTACATTCAATTGCTTTTCTTGTTTATCAGCCATTTGAATTGGATGGGGTGATGGCAGTATCCGCGGGAGTAAAAACACGGTCTTAAGAAAAGATCATGCTACCTGTCGATGCAGATAGAACCATGGTTGTACTTGCCCAAGAACCAGCCCCACCACACATAACCCAGACTCATGCAGATTTTACCCCTACCTAGTTGGACAAAGAACCAGCTACACCCCTTCTAACCCCAACCTCCACAGATAGTAACCCAGTTCCGGTTGACACAGCACCGTCTCCACCACAGAGCACCCAAACACGAGCAGTTAGTAACGCAAGTACAGTGCCCAAAGCACGAGGACCACCAATTCAAACCCCAATTCAACGCCTAAAGCAGAAGAAGAATTGTTTTCAGTTCACGTTCCGTAGCTTTGGTTCATACTCCTTTGCTCTTGCATCACTGTATTTACTCATACCAACTAATTTCAAATTTTGAAGGATGCAATTGAAACTCCAATGGCGCAACGGTTATGTTTTAAAGCTGTTTTTAACGTGTTTCCTGTTGTAACTTGCTCTATGTTAATTTTAGTTTCAATTGAATAAACAATTATGTTTTTTGACCTTGAAGACACATGGCTTACACGCCACTGCATTTTATTAAAATTCAGCAGAAAAGAATACAAAAGTGTTCCTCAAGAAGAGGAACAAAAAGAAAAAGAAAGAAAGAGCTATACAATACTAAACAAGCTAAGAAAGAAGAAATAGGAGAGGTTATACCTAACAAAACAAAAAGAAATACATCAGAAACCTCATCAAGGAGGTAAGAAGTCAATCCATTTAAGCAGAGCATCCTTGAATCTTCTCTTGATCCTATGGGAGAGGAGGGTAAGGTCATGAATGGAACCATTCCTCCACTGCCTGAAAGATGGATGGATATGTCTAAAAGCCTTATCATTCCTTAGTTTCAAAATATTCCACCATGCAAGGAAAACCACTTCAGGAAAGAATGGTTTATTGAAAGCCCTCCTAGCATGCAAAGCAATTTCCACCATGTCATTGCTATCCAGCTAAGTAACCTGAAGATAATTCCATATATGCACACTAAAGTTGCACTAGAAAAGAGGTGGTTCCTGTCCTCTAGTGCCCAAGTTGGGCAGAGAACACACTTAGGCCCGTCATTAATTTTCCAATGCCTACGTTGAATCATATCCTTGGTGTTAACTCTGTCCATTATGACTAGCCATGCAAACATTTTAATTGTCATGGTGCAACAACTCTTCTAGATCCAACTCAGTGTCGGATTAGCCAAAATTGGTTGGTGCACAAAGTCATACAATTTCTTGGCAGAGTACTCAGACCTCTTACCATGACTCCAGGCCCAGGTGTCAATTGAAGGAAATATGCCCTAGAGGCAATAATAAATTTATTATTTATTTCCTTATATCATGATAAATGTTTATTATTCATGCTAGAATTGTATTAACCGGAAACATAATACATGTGTGAATACATAGACAAACAGAGTGTCACTAGTATGCCTCTACTTGACTAGCTCATTGATCAAAGATGGTTATGTTTCCTAACCATAGACATGAGTTGTCATTTGATTAACGGGATCACATCATTAGGAGAATGATGTGATTGAATTGACCCATTCCGTTAGCATAGCACTTGATCGTTTAGTTTATTGATATTGCTTTCTTCATGACTTATACATGTTCCTACGACTATGAGATTATGCAACTCCCATTTACCGGAGGAACACTTTGTGTGCTACCAAACGTCACAACGTAACTGGGTGATTATAAAGGTGCTCTATAGGTGTCTCCGATGGTACTTGTTGTGGCGTATTTCGAGATTAGGATTTGTCACTCCGATTGTCGAAGAGGTATCTCTGGGCCCACTCGGTAATGCACATCACTATAAGCCTTGCAAGCATTGCAACTAATGAGTTAGTTGTGAGATGATGTGTTACGGAACGAGTAAAGAGACTTGCCCGTAACGAGATTGAACTAGGTATTGAGATACCGACGATCGAATCTCGGGCAAGTAACATACCGATGACAAAGGGAACAACGTATGTTGTTATGCGGTTTGACCGATAAAGATCTTCGTAGAATATGTAGGAGCCAATATGAGCATCCAGGTTCCGCTATTGGTTATTGACTGGAGACGTGTCTCGGTCATGTCTACATAGTTCTCGAACCCGTAGGGTCCGCACGCTTAAAGTTCGATGACGGTTATATTATGAGTTTATGTGTTTTGATGTACCGAAGGAGTTTGGAGTCCCGGATGAGATTGGGGACATGACGAGGAGTCTCGAAATGGTCAAGACGTAAAGTTCGATATATTGGACGACTATATTCGGACATTGGAAAGGTTCCGAGTGATTCGGGTATTTTCGGGAGTACTGGGGAGTTACGGGAATTCATATTGGGCCTTAATGGGCCATATGGGAAAGGAGAGGAAGGCCTCAAAGGGTGGCCGCACCCCTCCCCATGGGCTAGTCCGAATTGGACTAGGGAGGGGGGGCGCCCCCTTCCTTCCTTCTCCTTTTCCCTTCCCTTTCCTTCCCTCCTACTCCTACTACTTGGAAGGGCTCCTAGTTCTACTAGGAAAGGGGGAATCCTACTCCCGGTGGGAGTAGGACTCCCCTAGGGTGCGCCATAGAGAGGGACGGCCCTCCCCCTCCTCCACTCCTTTATATACGGGGGCAAGGGGCACCCCAAAGACACAACAATTGATCTCTTGATCTCTTAGCCGTGTGCGGTGCCCCCCTCCACCATAATCCACCTCGATCATATCGTAGTGGTGCTTAGGCGAAGCCCTGCGTCGGTAGAACATCACCATCGTCACCATGCCGTCGTGCTGACGAAACTCTCCCTCAACACTCGGCTGGATCGGAGTTCGAGGGACATCATCGAGTTGAACGTGTGCAGAACTCAGAGGTGCCGTGCGTTCGGTACTTGATCGGTCGGGCCGTGAAGACGTACGACTACATCAACCGCGTTGTGCTAACGCTTCCGCTTTTGGTCTACAAGGGTACATAGACAACACTATCCCCTCTCATTGCTATGCATCACCATGATCTTGCGTGTGCGTAGGATTTTTTTTGAAATTACTACGTTCCCCAACATCAGTACCTCCACTATCGAAATTGATATCTGCCATCAGGGTAGTGAGCTGATTTAGCTCTTGAAAATCTAATTCGGACACAGGCAAAGAGAACATCTATTGGAATTTCTCAGCCTGAAAAACTTCCATAACAAAGAGATTCTTATGCATGAAGAAAGATAATAGCCTTGGAAATCTGTCTTGAAGAAGGGTGGAAGCATTTCCAATCTCCCAATGGTCTGACCAAAAGAGCATTGTGTCCCCTCTGCTAACAGTGACAGATGTGATAGCCCTGAATTTTTCCATTAACTTGCAAATATCTCTCCACCAAAAGGAACCACAGATTGTTGTGTCATGAGAAACTCTTTGGAAGTAGTATGAGTCCCATACCAAGTGAACCCAAGGCACATCCACTTTGTTGTAAAATTTGTTGAGGTATTTGAGGAGCAGAGCTTCATTTTGCAATCCCAAGTTAAGAATTCCAAGACCACCTTTAAGTTTGGGCTTGTAGACCAATGGCCAAGCAGCCAAAGAATGTCCCTTCTCCTGATCATATTTTCTCCATAAGCACTATCTCTGAATTCTTTCCAACTTCTTCAAGATACTCTGAGGTATTGACAGGCTGCATACAAAATATATAGGCAAGGAAGAAATTACTGAATTAACCAACTGCAGTATGCTACCTTGGGGCAAAAACCAAGAGCTAGCAGTGAGCAGTCTCTCCATGCAGTCCACCAATGGTAGAAGATCATTTTAGGTCTAGTCGTTCCCACTGGCAAACCCAAAAATGTAAAGGGCATTGAGCCCAATTGATAACCAAACTGGGCAGCTAAGCCTGAAGCAACAACAACCTCAACATTAATGGGATACATGGAAGATTTGTGGTAGTTGATTTGCAGTCCTGTTGCCATGGAAAAGGAATTCAACACTGTTTTAAGAATCTCCAACTGAGAACTATCAGCAGCGACAAAAAGCAGTGTATCATCAGCATATTGAACCACTGGATAATCAGGGTCATGGGTTGACAAAGGCAAATATAACAGACCCTGATGCAGCAGACTATTAATCATAGTTTGCAAAAGACCAGCAGCAATCACAAAGAGCAAAGGAGAGATAGGATCTCCTTGTTTTACACCACAGTTACACTTAAAATGGTTTCCAGGCACTCCATTTAATAGTGTGGAAGAAGTTCCAGAGGACAAGAGTTGCTAAATCCATGTGATCCATTTCTTCAAATCCTTTTAGCACTAGAATCTTTAGGATTGCCTCATGCTGAATGGAATCAAACGCCTGTTCAAAATCTAACTTGAGCAAAAGGATGGGCTTCTTTGATTGGTTGCACTGATGAATGTACTCAAAAGCCCAAGCAAGACAGTCCCGTATTGTTCTTGACTTGATGAAACCATATTGGTTCTTATGAACACATTTTGTGATCTCTTCCTGAAACCTGCTTGCAGCAAGTTTAGCGAGAAACTTCAGACCAACGGTGGTTAGTGATATTGGCCTAAAATCTCCAACAACCTCAAGGGACTGTTTTTAGGTATCAACGTAATGAAGGCATCATTAAGATTCTCCAAATGAGCAGTTCCTGCATGAAATTCCTGCACCAGCGTAATAAAATCACTAGAGATGATGTGCCAACGCTTTTTTTAGAAATAAGCCATTAAAACCATCAGGCCCAGGTGCCTTATCAATGGGCAACTCCTTAATCACCTTTTCAATTTCCTTGACCTCAAAAGGTTTGGTGAGGACCTCCAGCCCCTGCACCTTTGGAATTAGAGAGAAGATATCTCTCTCCAACAATATTGGCTTTATAGTACCCATTCTGCCCTTGAAAGACATCAAGAATTCCCTGGCCATTTCCTCATGATCTGAAGTAACAGTGCCATCAGATAACAGCAGACTTGCAATAGAATTCTTCATGTATCTTTTAGTGGCCATTGCCTGGAAGAACTTTGGATTTTCCTCCCCTACCTTCATATACCTAATGGTACACATTTTCTCAAGTAGAGGAACTACAGGTGCAAAAGATGCTCATGGTGCAGCTTGACAACCTTACCGACTTGGACAAAGGCCTAAGATCCTCTAAATTATCCAACCAAAGGATCACCCAATTGCAATTTTCAATCAACCTTTTTATGTGGGACAACCCTTTTTGACATTTCTTAAGAGAAAACCTCAAGGATTTCAATGTATCCACAATGATTGCTCATATATGGGACGTGTAAGAGGTTCTGCCCCAAACCTCTTGCACATAGTCCATAAAACCAGGTTGATGTACCCATTAATTTTCAAATCTGAAAATGTTAGCTTTTGGTATTGATGTGCTAATAGAGATTAGGTAGGGGACATGATCTGAGGAAGTTTTCGCAAGCGGAGTAACTTGTGTCATAGGATATAGACTGATCCAACTAGCAGAGGTAAATACCCAATCAAGTTGTTCTAGTAATGGTATATCCTGCATGTTCGACCAGGTAAACCTTCTTCCTTTTAATGGAAGTTCCAGCAGACCCAAATGGCCTATGATCTCATTAAAAATGAAAATATCATTGACATCTCCTCCAGGGAGATTTCTATTATCGATGGATCTAATAAAGTTGAAATCTCCCATCAACATCCACTTTTGTTCAGGCTCCACCTCCAAATGATATAGCCAGTTGACAAAATCATCCCTCATTTCACCTTGACACGGCCCATAAACATTTACCATAAACCAGTGATCATTATTATGTACTGAGGTGAAACTAATCACTAGGCTAAAAGGTTTTACTTCCACCAGAGATCCATGAAACACATCTAAACGCCACACTGTTAAAATACCACCAGAGGCTCCTCTCGAGGGAGATTCAATAAACTGATCAAAAACAGTAGGGCAAATTCTCTTAATTAAAGCACCGGAACATATAGGGAGTTTAGTTTCTTGTAGGCAAACAACCAAACACTGACTCCCAATCACTTTCTCTCTAATAGAGCATTGTCGTGCGTCAGAGTTCAAGCCTCTGACATTCCAACAGAGAGTTTTCCAGCTACGCGTGGACACTATATTCATAGATAATCAAATAAAGATGTGGACAAAAGCAGCATGACATACAATGTCATACATCCCAGATCATAACAAACAACATAAACGCGGTCTGCATCACATGCAACAAGTTCCAACACAGCAATAAAAGAAGCAGATTTTACAGGCTCGCTACACCTAAATAAAGTATCTAACATAAACATTTAAGTGGTGGAAGAAGAGGAGCGATCCTCGGGATCAGCCATAAGCTTATCCTTAGAGAGGAGGGAGGGCTCGATCTCTAGCTCCACGCCAATTGCCTACAACACCTTGAGTGGAGTGTGTAGAGGAACATCTGTAGACTTGTCTTGGCTGTGAGCATCTTCAGTAGTGGGCTGGGCCTTGGCTTCCATGGTCTTGCAACGAGGACGCTTCTTTGTCGGTTGAAGAGATAGCTGCTCAAAAACCACAGATTTGGAACAATTAAGCTTTGCTGCGCTTTTGGTGCAACGCCGCAAAGACATGTCCACAAGGGGTGCAGATATCTTCTTCCTCCCTCTCTATTTCTTTTCCTTAACTTGTGGCTCTGCAGAAAAAACCACAGGTGAGGACTAAGGCATCTTAGTAGAAGCTTCAGGTAGAGCATCTTCAGATACAGGAGCAATATCCTCAGACGAATCCTCAAACAGTGTTTTGGCCACTGGGCGCTTGGCCAAAACAGATGTCCCCATAGGAGTAGAGCTAGGCAAACTAGCCACCAGCATAGACATCTTTCTGGATTCATCAAAAGCAAAATTGACCAGGAGCGCTTAGAGTATGTCATTGTGCCAAGGGGTTTGAAGAAGAATGACCCAGGCACCTCCTTAACAGTGAAATCAAACATCAAATTCTGAAATGACCTTTTCCAGATAATCTCTGGGGGAAGAGGTGGCCCAGCCACAATCCGAGCCATACCAATGAAGATTTGATGTTGTTGAATGACTGGGGGCTGGTAGGGCACAATTGCCAGAGGGTTTCCCATAATAGCAGGCTGCTGTTCAACCTGTAACTGTTAATCATTCAGTAGCTGCTCCTCCTCCTGCTGCACATTCTGAGCCTGCATATGCTGCTTCACAGAAACTGAACCTTCTCGCTGATCAATGACAATAGAGACCTGATCCTGCTCTGGCGCTGCAGGTTGTGGAGGCTGATCAAGGTCCTCTCCATTGTCTCCCCAATGAGCATTGCCCCAACAAGCATCCACATTGTTTTTAGGCGGTGCTGGAGCAACCACATGTGCGTCATTCCATCCTACCATAGGATAAGGAGGCAAGACAAATGGCAAATTGTCAGGTACCAGATTGCCAGACAAAGGGTGAGGGTTTCCATCCAATGGCATTGTGTCCTCATCATTTGGCATTTGATCAACAAAGTCTGCGCTAAGAACATAACATGTTGTAGTCCAAGAAACCTGAGCTCCACCCCATTCAGCATAGTCACCAAAAACCACATTGCACGGAACAAGCGGTGTATCCAGAAAACTAGCCTCAGCCAGTGTTCTCACAAGGTAGGGATCTTCACTGTCCTAAGAGATAAATTTCCTAAAAGTACCTACCGCTTGCGAGATAAACTCAGGAGTGCGATAATCTAGCAGAGTGCCAACGAACATAAGCCAGCCCTTGCAGAAACCATGAGTCCCCTTGAAATTTCCCCCCTCATCATGCTTCATGAATCTAACGAATCCATCATTACCCAGCAGAAATGGAGCATGATGAACCAGAGTGTATCTGACAGTAGGATCCCTAACTTGAAACAGACCAACCCCATGAAACCATGGCTGAGTAGAGCGGACCAAAATACCTCTGCCCTGAAGAAACTGAACAATCTCCTCATGAACTAGCCCGAGAGGTCCCTCCGGAGCAGGTATCACCTCAGCCACCATGAAATCCTCATGGCGGCAGGGCGGACGAGCTGCAGGCGTGAAGAAGGTGCGAGGAAGACGACGGTCATCGCCATCGATGATGTGATGGCCATCCGGCACAAAGCGCCGAGGATCAAGCTCGTAGTTCACCATGGATGAAGATGGGGGAGTTGGCCTAGG
Source organism: Triticum aestivum (assembly GCF_018294505.1). Classification (NCBI taxonomy): domain Eukaryota; kingdom Viridiplantae; phylum Streptophyta; class Magnoliopsida; order Poales; family Poaceae; genus Triticum; species Triticum aestivum. Next base: position 209,225,081 of record NC_057803.1, on the reverse strand, counting down.
GTTTTCTTTGGAAGGAAGAGAGGGACATTGCCGCAAAGCGGGCGGTGGTGATGTGGCTGGACAGACTATTCCAATAACTCTGGCTCCCTTCCCATGACAGGCGGAGGATTCCGATATACTCGTATTTTGTTGCAAAGAAATTAGCTTCCAAACCAATCTAGTGGAGCGCGTGTCGTGGAATTGTCACGGCAGATGTCCTAGTGTGAGGACTTAGTCGTGGACCCATCGCGACGAGGTTAGCTTAAAGGGGTTAATCAGGACAAAGGACACGAGGAATTTATACTGGTTCGGCCCATTGCGGTGAAGGTAAAGGCCTAATCCAGATGTAGGTGGTATTGCTAGGGTTTTGATGAGCAGGGAGCGGATACGCTTGACCTGGCTCTCGATATGTTGTTTCTTGTCGTCAAACCGCCGCCGGGTCATCCCTTTATATACACAGGTTGACGCCCAGCGGTTTATAAATCCCCGGCCGGCTCATAAACAAGTCTGTCTTGGTATCTACTCTTTCCTATCTTACAATACAAGTCATACTCATATGGTGGTTTACATTTATGGGGACGAATCCGCCTTCGGGCTTTGGGCCTTCTTACTAAGTCTCCTTCATAAGTCGCCATCCTCTTATGTCTTCATGGGCTTCAATATTAGTAATCATCACGAGCATAACCCGGCCGCTCCTGGGCGGTTTATACTCAATAGTTTTATCCCCAACATTAGGCCCCATGTTGATTTGAACTTGTTCATGTCAATCTTCAACACTTAAGAAAATTCCTTCTCCATTGCCTTCATGAAAGCTTGTAACTCCCAGTGACGTCATCTTTTGAGATCCTGATAACTCACCATGACGTCACCTATCATTAATTATATACAAATCCAAAATCATTTATGAACCTTCAGTTTTAATGAACCTCCGACAACCGAGGCGCCGGCCTGGTTACATATCCAATTTTGACCTCCTCGATTCCCGCGCATGCCACTTATCCATTCACCTTATAAATAGGGCCAGGGGTCCTTTTCATTTTCCCCCCTTGCATCTTCATTTCCATCATCTTCCTTGCGACGCGGTCTTCTCGAGCTTAGCCGCCGCCGTCAGCCCTCTCCCCCGCATCACCCTTGGCCGCTGCATCAACCTGATTTGGTCCAGATCTCGCTCGCACGCCTCCGCTGCTCCACCAGCCTCGGTAAGTTCTCCCTCCTTCCCCCTCCATAGATCTCATTAGGTTTCGTACGAGCTCGTATAGGTTTGGCGCTTTTCTTCATCATAACTCTAATATTTGATCCAAACTTGTTATCTTCTTTGTGCGGTAATGATTATAGCTCCTTTTTTGTTATCAGAGCGCCTCTTTCTTGAGTGAAAGATCTAGTCTGGCTCATATGAACTGCTCAAGCACCAATATTTAAGCCTGAATATATGTTCATTTCCTGTCATGCGGTAGATCCAAAATTATAAGATCAGTCTGTGAAACCTGTTTTCACCACTTAGCAAATTTTCCATCTTCAGATCTATCCTTTCAATATATGTGTAGGCGGTTTAACTCAGAAAATAATAACCTGCCAGGTACCATTAGTCCCCTCTTAAACAACCAATTGCTTATCTCTGCAACTTAATAATGTCAATCTCTGGTTTAACACTTATACATGTCTCAACCCTTTCTGCCTCTTAACCTTTAACAGATTAACCATGAATTTTTAAACCGGCATAAATCTTCGTTCGGGCTATCCGATAAATGGTCAAGTCCTTTTATTCCTACAACTGGGTTCCATCCTGGGTTACAGAAGAAGAACTGAATGGGTATGTTGCCACTGGCGCTTTAACCAAAAAGGAAGACATCCATTGGAGAGTCTCTGGTCCTGAAAATCCTCCTGAACCCAAGGAAGGGGAAGTGATCGTCTTTGTTAACCACCTGAGTTGAGGATTCAGCCCTCCCGGATCAATTTTTTTGTGACGTGCTTCATTTCCTCCAACTGCACCCTCAAGATATTGGACCTAACTTCGTATCCAATATTTGCAACTTTCAAGTATTTTGTGAAGCTTATCTGCAAGAGGAGCCCACGGTTGAACTGTTCAGAGATTTCTACTATTTAAACTGCCGTACAGAGTTTGTGGATGGGCCGAATACTGAACTTGGCGGAGTTTCCATCCAAAAGAAGAAAGATGTCAGCTTCCCTCACGCTAACCATCATAGCCACCCCAAAGACAGGAATCAAACTTGGTTCTACTGCCTAGATACATCTCCAACTGGTGAGAATCCTCTGCTGGGTTATCATGCTCACCGGCTTACCAGCACACATCCACTTCCCCAAAGACTCACTGCAAAGGAACGGGCCAAGTATGCACCACAGCTTTCAAAGCTCAGAGCCTTCGTTGCGAATGGTTTAACATGCATCGATTTTGTCCGTTGTTGGGTGTCTGGGAGTATTCTGCCCTTAAGCTGTCGCTCTGGGTTAAGGTGTGAATACATAGGGAACGTAAAAGACCCTCAACGCCACACTGATATTCAGCTGACTGATGCTGAAATTACTGAAGCCGTCAAGAAAATGCTGAATGAATTAGTGGCTGAGTGCAAAAAAACAGGACTTAGTCCTTTCTGCACTTCAAATAAACCGCCAGCTGTAAGAATTGCCCAACTCCCGCTTAATTCATACTCTTCACACTCCCTTACTATCTTTTCAATTTTTAATAGGGTGATGATCCGTTCTAGAAGAAGAAACCACTAGATAAACCGACCAAAGCAGCTCGTCCCAAGACTAAGGCCAAGAAACCCGCCAAGAAGAACAGCGCCGAGTTAAACCTTGACGATGACGATGATAACCCGGAGTTAGAGGTAGAACTTGACTCACTTGGCTCCTTTTTCATACACCTCGTTGACAACAATTATTATCAGGACGATGCAGAAGCCAGCCGTGCAAATGACGTAGAGGTAATTACTCTCTCATCCGGCTCAGAACCTCTGCCCACACAGAAAACCCGACAAGCAAGCTGGAAAGTAAGATTTTCTCACCCTCTTGCTTACTTGGATCCAAACTTTCTTTTGAAGAAACAGCAACACGAAGCTCGCCGCACAACCTGGCACAGCGGCCATGTGGTGACTTCTTCCAGTTTACCGAACACGCCGGTTCGTAAACGCCGCCCAGAGGTCTCTTATACTTCTGACCCATGTTATCCCAGGGCGGGTTTTTTTCCGACAGCCTCTTAATCTGTCTGATTCAAATTATCAGGGAACTTCCCATTCTTCCTCTGGCGAGTCAACATGAACGCAGATTCCAACCCTTAAACGGTTCCTGGGTGAGCATATTTAACTGACCCTTCATATCTTATACTTGATCTTTATTGTAACACCCCGGTAGTTAAGCTACAGTAATCACACACAAATGGTGCCATGTCATCATGATGAATTTGCTAAAGCACACCTTGGTCCAAACCGAGTTCCGATTCAAATTTTAAAGTAAAGTCAAATAAATCATTTCTTCAAACTACAAACAAAAGTGTTCATAATGTTTCAAATAGTCCACTGATATTTTTCATGAAAACCCCCACTTGAGAGAGTTCCTAAAATGCCCCTAACTAATTTTAGAATGTACCAACATCATTTAAATTGGTCCAATTAAATGCAAATGCAATTATAAACTTTTCTAGTTGGCCTCAAGCCTTTTGATCAACCTCGGAATATTCCAAAGAATTTATGTACCAAGTTTAATATCTATAAAAGAAAATTTTGGACACTCATTTAATTAGAAAATAGTGGCAAAAATTAAAAGAAAACAAAACCCAAAATAAATAAATAAACAAAAGGAGCCCCAAAGGACCACACGGCCCAACCGGCCTCTGGTCCAACCAGGTCGGCCCACCCCGTACCCCCATAACCCCACTATCGAATCCCTAACCCACCGGTCGCCCCACTCCTCCCCCCCCACACGATCCCCTTCCCCTCCTCTGTCTTCCCTCCCGATTTAGATCAGGGGAAATCCCCCCCCATCGCCGCCCCATCGCACCTCCATCCCCCTCCGTGGCGCCACCTCGCCGGCGCCGCACCTCCCGGCCCCCTTCCTCTCCCTTGTGCACCACGTCGCCTCACCGGAGTCGACCTCGCCGGACCACCGGCGCCGTCGTCCTCCCCTGCGTCGCCTTCGTCCCCGCCGCCCCGTCCTCGTCTCCTCCCTGATGGCCTCCTCGCGCCTTGCCGAACCCTCTTCTCACGACGCACGTGAGATCCCCCTCTGCCCTTCCTTCCCACCTGCTCTATCTGTGTCGCACGCCCCTGGGATGCGCTCGACGCGCTGCACTAGTGCCCCGTTCTCATGCCGCACACACCCTACCGCGCTCCGTCTCCCCAACACAGGCCCTGGATGCCCCCGTCCCCTGACCGTCTCCCTCATCACCGCCCACACATTCCCCGCCACCCGTCATTGTGGCCGCGTGCTCTCTGCTCCGGCCACCGCGTGCCGACTGGCCGCCCGGGGTCACGTCACCCACGAGCCCGCCAAGACCTTGCCAGGCCTTCCCTCTTCCCCTACCGCACGCGTGGCCGTGTCCCTCGCCGCGCCCGTGCACACCACCTCGCGCGTGCGCCCATCCCGGCTTCGCCAGCCACGCCCGCTCCCCACTTCTGCTCTGCTGCTGCTGGCGCTGCCCTCGCCGTGCACGCCCAGCCTCTACCGCTGTGGCTGCGAGAACCATCGCCGTCCATGCCTCCCCGCAGCGGCGTGCTGCTAGTGGCGCTGCAGGTGCCCCCTACGTCTGCCCGTGCGTGGGCACAGCCACGGCTGTGCCACTGCCACTGGGGCCAATCCCTTTAAAAAAAGGACATAAAAGAATAACCAAAATAAATAAATAAAATGTGATAAATGGTTAATTAATTATTTGAATAATTAACCTAATTAATTGGTTTAGCTAGCCTAACAGCATATGATAGTGGACCCCCTAGTTAAACTAAACTCTTGAACTTAACTCTAGACTATGACATGTGGCCCCACCTTGACCAGTTTGACCAGTCAAAGTGCTGACTGTGTATCACCTAGGCAATGGCAGATGGCCCCATCGCACTGCTCATGTTTGACCAGTCAAATGTTGACTGCTGACTCAACTATTGACCTAGGCCCATTGTCAGTCTCTAGCACACACTGCTGGGTACACTTTCGGATGCACTTAGCATTTAGTTCTTATAATATTTTGAATTAGTATTAAATCCAGAAATTCAGAAAATAAATTTAAAACTTGGAAAATTAATATAAAATAATCTGTAACTTGCATGAAAATACTTTGTACATGAAAGTTGCTCAGAACGACAAGATGAATCCGGATAGGCAGCCCATTCGTCCGCCACGCATCCCTAGCATAGCGAACACGCAACTTTCCCCTTCCGATTCATCTGTCCAAAAACGCAAAACACCGGGGATATTTTCTCGGATGTTTCCCCCCTTCACCGGTATCACCTCATACCGTGTTAGGGCACCCCTAGCACCGCTACTTGTCATGTCATGCATCGCTATGCATCTGTTTGCTTAATATTTATTGTTTCTTCCCCCTCTTCTCTCGCTAGACACCAAGACCGACGCTGCTGCTACCCAGTACGACTACGGTGTTGACGACCCCTCTCTCTTGCCAGAACAACCAGACAAGCCCCCCCCCCCCTTGATCAACAGATATCGCCTACTCTTCTCTATACTGCTTGCATTAGAGTAGTGTAGCATGTTACTACTTTCCGTTAATCTTATCCTGATGCATAGCCTGTCATTGTTGCTACCGTAGTTGATACCTTACCTGCAATCCTAAATACTTAGTATAGGATGCTAGTATTCCATCTATGGCCCTACATTCTTGTCTGTCTGCCATGCTATACTATCGGGCCGTGATCACTCGGGAGGTGATCACGGGTATATACATAACTATATACATGCTATACATGTGGTGACTAAAGTCGGGTCGGCTCGTTGAGTACCCGCAAGTGATTCTGATGTTGGGGGCTGAAGGGGCAGGTGGTTCCACCCAGGTAGTGGTGGGCCTAGGTTCCCGACGGCCCCCGACTGTTACTTTGTGGCGGAGCGACAGGGAAGGTTGAGACCACCTAGGAGAGAGGTGGGCTTGGCCCTGGTCGGCATCCGCGGTTATGTCAAAATAACACGTTTAACGAGATCTTGGTATTTGATCTGAGTTTGGCCACTGGCTTATACGCACTAACCAACTACGCGGGAACAGTTATGGGCACTTGACGTCGTGGTATCAGCCGAAGCCTTCGTGACGTCAGCGACTGAGCGGCGTGCGCCGGGTTGGACCGCATAACGCAACTTCCTTTGTAATGGAGGTTGCTAGGTCTGCACTCTGGCCGCCCTCGCAACATGCAGGTGTGCAATGGGCAATGGGCCCAGACCCCTGCGCCATAGGATTTAGACCGGCGTTCTGACCTCTCTGTTGTGCCTAGGTAGGGCCGCGACATGTTGATCTTCCGAGGCCGGGCATGACCCAGGAAAGTGTGTCCGGACAAAGGGGATCAAGCATGTAGGGAAATGTGGTGCACCCCTGCAGGGAATTTTATCTATTCGAATAGTCGTGATCTTCGGTAACAGGATGACTTGGAGTTGTACCTTGACCTTATGACAACTAGAACTGGATACTTAATAAAACACACCCTTCCAAGTGCCAGATACAACCCGGTGATCGCTCTCTAACATGGCGACGAGGAGAGGATCGCCGGTTAGGAATATGCTATGCAATCATACTTGGTGAACTTACCATCTACTCTCTTCTACATGCTGCAAGATGGAGGTTGCCAGAAGTGTAGTCTTCGGTAGGACTAGCTATCCCCCACTTATTCCGGCATTCTGCAATTCAGTCCACATATGATACCCCTTTTCCATTTGATACCAATGCATACATATGTAGTGTAGCTCCTTGCTTGCGACTACTTTGGATGAGTACTCACGGTTGCTTTGCTCCCCTCTTTTCCCCTTTCCTATACCCGATTGCTGCAACCAGACGATGGAGTCCAGGAGCCAGATGCCACCGTCGATGATGACTCCTAATACACTGGAGGTGCCTACTACTTCGTGCAGGCCGCTGACGGCGACCAGGAGTAGTTTAGGAGGATCCCAGGCAGGAGGCCTGCGCCTCTTTCAATCTGTATCCCAGTTTGTGTTAGCCTTCTTAAGGCAAACTTGTTTAACTTATGTCTATACTCAGATATTGTTGCTTCCGCTGACTCGTTTGTTTTCGAGCTAATGTATTCGAGCCCTCGAGGCCCCTGGCTTGTAATATAAAGCTTGTATTATGTTAATTTGTGTCTAGAGTTGTGTTGTGATATCTTCCCTTGGGTCCTTGATCTTGATCGTACACATTTGCGTGTATGACTAGTGTATGGTCAAATCGAGGGCGTCACAAGTTGGTATCAGAGCCGACTACTTGTAGGAATCCCCCTTTCATACTCCTTGGCCGAAGTTGAGTCTAGTAAGTGAAAATTGTTTTACTAACATGGTTGTGTGGCTTACGGGCCCACGTCGCCATTGGGTGGTATTATGATCTTTTATTCCTCGTCTATACTCTGGGACTCTGATCTCTATCTTATTCAGGTTAAAATGGTTTTACTAAGTCTAACTTTAGGTTCTCGATAATACTTTCGCCCGGAGATCCCACATTCCAGATGATCGCCTGCTACACCAGAAGATTCTGAAGATACTCTCAGATTTTCTCTCAAGACTTTGTGCCCGTTGCTTTTGTAATTCCCTACCACTAAAATATCCCTATGGATAAATACATACACTCGTCGTTCTTACTTTTATTCCAAGTTGATCTTGTTATTACAAGATACCTCAAACTTCTCTCTATTGCTCCGAGAAATCTTTGTGCTTACTGCCTTGTAGTTCCTTGTCGCCTCAATACACCTACAACTTAATCCTCACACTCACCGAGGATTTGTTTCTCCCGAGTTGTTCATGTGTTCACAAAGTCTTCGAAATACTATTTGATCTTTCAAAAATTCTCAGCAGCTTATTGCTCTTGAAATTCTTGCTTGCTTGCATTATGGTTAATCCCATAAGTATAGTAATCTTATTGGCATCCTTTGCCACTATCATTTTGATCCCATTGATTCAACAAGTGTGAATGCTCGCAATCCTCAACCAGATCATAAAATTTGTCTTTCCGGCTCATACGCCGTTTTAAACATGAGCTGGATCTCGACCAATCAAATTTTTCCATCGATTGTACCCCTAAGGCTATTCAACTTATCCATCCCTAATCAGAGCATTGCTTCTGATCCCTTGTCTTGGAATTCATAATTCCTTTGCATTTGAACTTTGAGTTAGTTAGTTGTTTCTATAAACTGATCTCCTTGCATTCCTTCTTCCTCTGGTTGAGTACCGATGCTCACATCAGATCCCTTGTGGACCACCAGATCCTTTGTTGGATTTTATCCGACAGTGTCCTTCATATTCTATAAGCTTGTGAGCCTTTCCTCGGATACATAATGCCTTTGGTAAATTGTATCCTCTGCTTTCTCTAGCATGATCTACTATCGAGCTTGTGTTATTTATTCCTGAAATTGTGGTATATGCTCCTAAGATGCCTCGATGGGTTGAACCTATGCCTTCCCCAAACCGTACGAACCCAAAAGTTTTTGTGAGTCATACTCTTCTGTTGTTTCGCCAGATAAAATTTCTACACTACAACCTCATCAAAAGCGAGAAGTAAAATGAAAGGTTATACATTGAAGAAGTGGGATTCGACCTTGAGCCTTTGCGTTCATGCCCATGGACCCAATGTGGAACTCATCATCAAAGCTTCTTGAAAATGATAATAATCCCCTTGTTATAAGTTTGTCCTGTATCTATGTTTGGTCCTTTGCAATCAAGGTTCCGACCATATTTTCCCCTTAATACCATTTCTCGGACAAGTTGGAGTAGTTGTCTTATGCAGATCATTGCACCTGTCCAACCTTTACTTTGATCTACTGTCGAGTATTACACTACAATATCTTCATAATGTCATGGGACTGCATAACTTATGGGTTCTTCATTAACTGTTATTTCTCACCAATTCTAATTTTTCTGGGTTCTGGGTTGTCGTCAACCGAGAACACCGATATGTGAACCAATTCCGCATTCCGGTCCGCTAAACCCTAATTAATTTTCGTTGCTTATGAGTTTAATAATCCTTCAAGTCATTCCTAGCCTGATTGGCTATACCATTATTGGGCTAATTTTTAACTGTGCTACCTGGTCCTTCTTCACGGAGCACAAATTTCGACAGTGAGCTAATATTACGTCGATCTTCCTGGTCATATCATTTCTCCTTGAATAGCAAACTTGATTTCGAGTTTGTTTCATACCGATGGTTCTGATAACTTTCGCTTCACCCTTTCTTTTGCTTGATGTCATCGGTGATCGATTATATCCTCATGAAACCCCCTCGACAAGTGTGTCGTGGTCATCATCAACATTTTGACCCTTTCCGGGATATCTATCGAATTCTTGATGAGAAATACCATCATTGACCCTCAATGATTTGTGTTATCATCGGCATCTTTATTGCCCTCCCTCCAACACAAACTTGTTCATTTTTCATGTAGTACCTTGAGTTCCTTGCTATCCAGCTTATGTTATGTTCTACCTTGGAGTATTGCCATCTTTTACGTCAAGGATGTTATGAGAATTGCTCCACCTCTTAAAAATTCTTGAAATAGTGATACTTCTCACCATCACCATTATTTCTTGGTTCCCGTGTTGATTCTAACAGGGATACCAACAAGTGAACGGTGTTGTTTGGATTCTGTACTTCTAGCAACCCTATTGCTTTGAAGTTAATGGCCGACCATTCATTCTTAGATTATTTGTTATTGAATCACCTTTCAAACATTGATCATGCTACCTAAGACCATATTTCGGGTGCCCTTTTCAACCAATGTTTAATTGGGTATGTTTTCCTCGAGCATATATCCTTATAACATTTGATCTGGCAAATGTTATCTCCTTGTTCACATGATTGTGGAAATCCATCTTCTGGAAATCTCGATGAATTGTCGTTTAGTCCATCAGCCACCTCCTCATCCTCTCCTTGGTTTAATGATGAACTCTTGTTTCGGGACTTGCCTCCATAGTTCATTTCCCGAAAATCTTACAATGCCATGTCGTCTATTTGTGTCGCACCTTTTCCTTCTCAGGCATCCTGAGTCTGAGGTATCCTGACACCAATCAGATCTATTTCTCGGTCAGATATGATGGTTGGAACATATTTCCAAGAGTTATAAATGTTGGTCTTTATACGGCCCGGTAAGGTGATGTCATGCCTAGCACACCTGGCCGAATGAACTAGTTTCCTTTTTAGCAAGGTTAGCGATTCTTCCATGAGGAAATCGTAAGACTTATTCTATAAGTTGTTCCTGATGGATCCTTTGTGTGTCAAAAATCTGACCCTTACTTGATGACCATGTCAATGCTATCTCGAAGCATGTCTGTGGTACTCCGATTTTCAACAAAAACATTTGGAGCCCAATGCTAAATGTTTCTTGCTCAATTACCCCAAACATCGTTGTATGGGTAATGTCATGATATTTCTCTCCCCTTTCCTAAAGGGTTTTCTACATTATATCCTATCATGGATATCATGCTCTGCTTGTCCCTGGGAAGGATATACCCCTGAAATATGTGTTTAAACACATTTTTCCTTTCCATTGTTCTGTTTAACCTGATGATCACATTTTCCTTTCCATTGGTTTGTTTGACCTTTCTGGTGTTCTATATGATCTAAGCAGTAATATTCTCCTGCTTATGTAAACTCCTTGGTGTACAATTCTATCAGCAAGACCCTGTTACTATTGTTGATGACATTCCGGTAACCACCGATGGACGAGAACTTTGCCTATAGGTCCGCCTCATTTCAACGAGCAGGAAAATTGTTCTCTTTGTCCCTCGCCCTTGGTACCAACGTTATTTCCAACATAACCAACAGTCTCTTCTCTGGCATGCCTGGCTATCATGACGCCTTGCTATTATGATCGTGCAAGAAGACAACACCCTCCCTACTTTTAACCCACATGGTGGGCCCATAACCCATAGGTCCCAGGATCGAAACCTGACTCTCCTGTAAAACCCTGTTTCTAATGGGTATTCCTCATGCTTATCTTCATATTTAATTCACGGGCCACCTTCCTAGTGCTCTCTTCTGGTATCAGACGCAATACTTACCCTTGCTGCTCTAAACCCCTTTCTCACTCTGGTTCAGACCTCGAGCAACTATCTATCTGCTTGGAATCTCTTATTGTACCTACGTACCTTACTCTCGATGTATTTTATACGTTCAACTCGAGAGATACTCTTATGCTCATTCATGGGTTAACCCCAGATTGTTTCCATCATAAGCATTCTGTCGTAGCTGAACTGTCCCTTACCTATTCGTAATTACCTTGAAGTTCCCGAAGAAAAGAACGACTTCACCATGATGACCTAAAGCTGAGAAATGAAGACGTCAATGTAATGGACCGACCTCTTCAAGAAGAGCAACCAAGGCCGAAAAGATCCGATCAAATTTCGTAACTAGACCTCCCCCCCCCTTCTCTAACTCTTAAATCTCGGGATGAGATTTCTTATAGTGGAAACCCGCCAAGAAGAAGACCGCCGAGTTAAACCTTGACGATGACGATGATAACCCGGAGTCATAGGTAGAACTTGACTCACTTGGCTCCTTTTTCATACACCTCATTGACAATGATTATTATCATGACGATGCAGAAGCCAGCCATGCAAATGACGTAGAGGTAATTACTCTCTCATCCGGCTCAGAACCTTTGCCCACACAGAAAACCCGACAAGCAAGCTGGAAAGTAAGATTTTCTCACCCTCTTGCTTACTTGGATCCAAACATTCTTTTGAAGAAACAGCAACACGAAGCTCGCCGCACAACCTGGCACAACGGCCATGTGGTGATTTCTTTCGGTTTACCGAACACGCCGGTTCGTAAACACCGCCCAGAGGTCTCCTATACTTCTGACCCATGTTATCCCAAGGCGGGTTTTTTTCCCGACAACCTCTTAATCCGTGTGATTCAAATTATCAGGGAACTTCCCATTCTTCCTCTGGCGAGTCAACAGGAATGCAGATTCCAACCCTTAAAACGGTTTCTGGGTGAGCATATTTAAATGAGCCTTCATATCTTATACTTGATCTTTATTGTAACACCCCGGTAGTTAAGCTACAGTAATCACACACAAATGGTGCCATGTCATCATGATGAATTTGCTAAAGCACACCTTGGTCCAAACCGAGTTCAGATTCAAATTTTAAAGTAAAGTCAAATAAATCATTTCTTCAAACTACAAACAAAAGTGATCATAATGTTTCAAATAATCCACTGATATTTTTTCATGAAGAAACCCCACTTGAGAGAGTTCCTAAAATGCCCCTAACTAATTTTAGAATGTACCAACATCATTTAAAGTGATCCAATTAAATGCAAACGCAATTATAAACTTTTCTAGTTGGCCTCAAGCCTTTTGATCAACCTCAGAATATTCCAAAGAATTTATGTACCAAGTTTAATATTTATAAAAGAAAAATTTGGGCACTCATTTGATTAGAAAACAGTGGCAAAAATTAAAAGAAAAGAAGAGAAAAGAAAACCCAAAATAAATAAATAAACAAAAGGACCCCCCCCCCCCACCCCCACTGGACCACACAGCCCAACCGGCCTCTGGTCCAACCAGGCTGGGCCCACCCCGTACCCCCATAACCCCACGACTAACCCACCGGTCGCCCCACTCCCCCCCACGATCCCCTTCCCCTCAGATCGGGGGAAATCCCCCCCCCCCCCCCCCCCCCTGGCCGCCCCACCGCGCCTCCACCCCCCTCCGCGACCGGCACCTCCCGGCCCCCTTCCTCTCCCTCGTGAACCACGTTGCCTCGCCGGAGCCCACCTCGCCGGACCGCCAGCGACGTCGTCCTCCCCTGCGTCGCCTTCATCCCCGCTGCCCTGTCCTCGTCTCCTCCCCGATGGCCTCCTCGCGCCTCGCCGAACCCTCTTCTCACGACGCACGTGAGATCCCGCTCTGCCCTTCCTTCCCACCTTCTCTATCTGCGCCGCACGCCCCTGGGATGCGCTCGACGCGCTGCACCGGCGCCCCGTTCGCATGCCGCACGCGCACTACCGCGCTCCGTCTCCCCAACGCAGGCCCGGGACGCCCCCGTCCCCTGACCGTCTCCCTCATCACCGTCCACACCTTCCCCGCAACCCGTCATTGTGGCCGCGTGCTCTCTGCTCAGGCCACCGCGTGCCGACTGGCCGCCCGGGGTCGCGTCACCCACGCGCCCGCCAAGACCTTGCCAGGCCTTCCCTCTTCCCCGACCGCACGCGTGGCCGTGTCCCTCGCCGCGCGCGTGCACACCACCTCGCGCGCGCGCCCATCCCGGCTTCGCCAATAACGCCCGCTGCCCACTGCCGCTCTGCTGCTGCTGGCGCTGCCCTCGCCGTGCACGCAAGCCTCTGCCGCCGTGGCTGCGAGAACCATCGCCGACCATGCCTCCCCGCAGCGGCGTGCTCCAGGTGGTGCTGCAGGCGCCTCCTACGTCTGCTCGTGCGTGGGCACAGCCACTGGGGCCAATCCCTTTTTAAAAAAAGGACAGAAAAGAATAACCAAAATAAATAAATAAAATATGATAATTGGTTTATTAATTATTTGAATAATTAACCTAATTAATTGGTTTAGCTAGCCTAACAGCATATGATAGTGGACCCCCCTAGTTAAACTAAACTCTTGAACTTAACTCTAGACTATGACATGTGGCCCCACCTTGACCAGTTTGTCCAGTCAAAATGCTAACTGTGTATCACCTAGCCAATGACAGATGGCCCCCACACTGCTCATGTTTGACCAGTCAAATGTTGACTGCTAAGTCAACTATTGACCTGGGCCCATTGCCAGTCTCTAGCACACACTGCTGGGTACACTTTCGGGTGCACTTAGCATTTAGTTCTTATAATATTTTGAATTAGTATTCAATCCAGAAATTTAGAAAATAAATTTAAAACTTGGAAAATTAATATAAAATAATCTGTAACTCGGATGAAAATACTTTGTACATGAAAGTTGCTCAGAACGACAAGACGAATCCGGATAGGCAGCCCGTTCGTCCTCCACGCATCCCTAGCTAGCGAACACGCAACTTTTCCCCTTCGGTTCATCTGTCCGAAAACGCAAAACACCGGGGATATTTTCCCGGATGTTTCCCCCCTTCACCGGTATCACCTCATACCGCGTTAGGGCACCCCTAGCACCGCTACTTGTCATGTCATGCATCGCTATGCATCTGTTTGCTTAATATTTATTGTTTCTTCCCCCTCTTCTCTCGCTAGACACTGAGACCGACGCCGTTGCTACTCAGTACGACTACGGTGTTGACGACCCCTCTCTCTTGCCAGAACAACCAGGCAAGCCCCCCCCCCCTTGATCACCAGATATCGCCTACTCTTCTCTATACTACTTGCATTAGAGTAGTGTAGCATGTTACTGCTTTCCGTTAATCCTATCCGAATGCATAGCCTATCATTGTTGCTACCGTAGTTGGTACCTTACCTGCAATCCTAAATACTTAGTATAGGATGCTAGTATTCCATCTGTGGCCCTATATTCTTGTCTGTCTGCCATGTTATACTATCGGCCCGTGATCACTCGGGAGGTGATCACGGGTATATACATAACTATATACATGCTATACAGGTGGTGACTAAAGTCGGGTCGACTCGTTGAGTACCCGCAAGTGATTCCGATGTTGGGGGCTGAAGGGGCAGGTGGTTCCACCCAGGTAGTGGTGGGCCTAGGTTCCCGACGGCCCCCGGCTGTTACTTTGTGGCGGAGCGACAGGGCAGGTTGAGACCACCTAGGAGAGAGGTGGGCCTGGCCCTGGTCGGCATCCGCGGTTATGTCAAAATAACACGTTTAACGAGATCTTGGAATTTGATCTGAGTTTGGCCACTGGCTTATACGCACTAACCAACTACGCGGGAACAGTTATGGGCACTCGACGTCATGATATCAGCCGAAGCCTTCGTGACGTCAGCGACTGAGCGGCGGTAGCCGGGTTGGACCGCGTAACGCAATTTCCTTTGTAATGGAGGTTGCTAGGTTTGCTCTCTGGCCGCCCTCGCAACATGCAGGTGTGCAATGGGCGATGGGCCCAGACCCCTGCGCCATAAGATTTAGACCGGCGTGCTGACCTCTCTGTTGTGCCTAGGTAGGGCTGCGACGTGTTGATCTTCCAAGGGCGGGCATGACCCAGGAAAGTGTGTCCAGACAAAGGGGATCGAGCATGTTGGGAAATGTGGTGCACCCCTGCAAGGAAGTTTATCTATTCGAATAGCCGTGATCTTCGGTAACAGGACGACTTAGAGTTGTACCTTGACCTTATGACAACTAGAACCGGATACTTAATAAAACACACCCTTCCAAGTGCCAGATACAACCCGGTGATCGCTCTCTAACAGGGCGACGAGGAGAGGATCGCTGGGTAGGAATATGCTATGCGATGATACTTGGTGAACTTACCATCTACTCTCTTCTACATGCTGCAAGATGGAGGTTGCCAGAAGCTTAGTCTTTGGTAGGACTAACTATCCCCCTCTTATTCCGGCATTCTGCAGTTCAGTCCACATATGTAGTGTAGCTCCTTGCTTGCGAGTACTTTGGAGAGTACTCACGGTTGGTTTGCTCCCCCCTTTTCCCCTTTCCTCTACCCGATTGCTGCGACCAGATGATGGAGTCCAGGAGCCAGACGCCACTGTCGACGACGACTCCTAATACACTGGAGGTGCCTACTACTACGTGCAGGCCGCTGACGGCGACCAGGAGTAGTTTAGGAGGATTCCAGGCAGGAGGCATGCGCCTCTTTCAATCTGTATCCCAGTTTGTGTTAGCCTTCTTAAGGAAAAGTTGTTTAACTTATGTCTGTACTCAGATATTGTTGCTTCCGATGACTCTTTTGTTTTCGAGCTGATGTATTCGAGCCCTCGAGGCCCCTGGCTTGAAATATAAAGCTTGTATTATTTTAATTTGTGTCTAGAGTTGTGTTGTGATATCTTCCCTTGGGTCCTTGATCTTGTTCGTACACATTTGCGTGTATGACTAGTGTACGGTCAAATCGAGGGTGTCACATTTATACTGACCTGACCTACACTTATTGTTTTCAGGGCCCAAGCCAGAGCCGGTAAAAGGGCCAAACCAAATAAACCGGCCGAGGACAGCATTCCCACTGATCCGGAAGAGACTCCAGAACAGTCTAACACACATACTGAGGCTATTCTTAATGAATCACCACTACAAGACCATGAAATCTCAGCTGAGCATATGGAAGTTGATCCAATGCCTCATTCTGATAATCCGTCAAGCCCCACCAAAGTTGCTGATGACAAGACTGAAGATGTTATAGTCACTGGTGTTTTTTTACGCAGCTCCAGGCAATCCTATTGTTCTGTCAAAACATAGTGCCAAAGAAGAATTGTCTGCTATTGATAAAGGCAAGTGGAAAGCAGATTTGGAAAGCTATGCCCACCTCAGTGCCCAAGATATTCATTCTGGGTTTTTAAATAGTTTGTACACAAGCCGCGACTATGAAGCCGGTTTACTGAATATGATGAAGGAACGATATGAGGTAAATGCTGTGAACTCTGCGTAAATATTCTTCCCTTAGCCGCCAAGTTTATTGAACTTCATAGAATAGAATGTTCTGTAGACTTCCAAGAACTATATACAACAACTCCAGTAGCCCCCAAGGGCCGGTTTATATTGTGAATATGAACCGGGACTTGTAGAATAACAACTCTTCGATTTTGTCTGTATAGCCCCCAAAGGCCGGTTTATTCTTTCTAGACGAACCGGGACTTTTTAGAATAGCAGCTCTTCAAATTTGCCTGTGTAGCCCCCAAGGGCCGACTTAACAAATATGTTAAGTTGCAACTAATTATACTGTAAGGCACAAAATTCTTGTTTATGACCTTTGTAAACCGGTTAACCACCAAGCTGATAGTAGAAGAAAAATTCATAGTTTTAATTGGAGCAAATATGCATTAGCCCCCAAGTGCCAAGAATGACACTTGTGTTGAGATTTGGGACTTGTAAAAAGTTATAAGAAACAATAGACATTAGCCCCCAAGTGCCAAGAATAATACTTGTTATGTGCTTGGGACTTTGAATATGCATTGTTATCTCATAAATTGCTTGTCTTTTGCAGGCTAAGCTTAGCAAAAAGGAAACCCAAATCGCCGACCTTCAAGAAAATATCAAATCTCAACAAGCAGAATCTTCCAAGGACAAGGATGAACTGACCAGTGCCTTAGCAGCAATAGAAAAATTGAAGGGGAGTTTCAAAAACGAACGGGCAGGCTGGGCTACAGAAAAATCAACTCTGCTGAAGAGGGATGAGGATGCTGAAGCGGCCCTTAATCCGGTAGTAGAGGAACTGACTGGCTTGAAGCAGCAAATAAACGCCATGACTGCTGCTATTTTTGGTAAATAGCTTCGTGATAAGTTTAAATCATGTATTATCTAATAACACGCCAATTTATAGATGTTTTTGATGATGCAGGAAGCCATGTTACTCATCTTGGCTCAGATATGCGCCAAAAACTGAAAGCCGCCTATACACTTATAGAGCAGCTATATACCGGCGTGCAACAGGTTATCTGCACCACTTCTTATAACAAAGTGCTCCCAACCTTGATCAAGGAGTCATTGGAGAAGCTGGCCATGATACCTGCACGACTTGAAGAGCTAAAGAAATCAGTTGCCAGGGCGGGTGCTCTTACTGCACTAACCCGGGCTAAAGCATGGATATCTGATCTTAATCCGGCCGATTTAGCAAACGTCTATCCAAGCATAAAGGAGGACGGGTCAGAATTTGATGTTGATGCCCTAGGAGCCCTAACAAGGGAAATGCGCCCATTGGCTAGCAAATTGGCTGAAGAGACCAATCTTTCACATTATCAGCCAATTTATGATGCCAACAACAAGAGAGTTAAAGCGCCAACTCATGATGTTCCAGAACTTATTCCTCCAATCCGTAAGCACACCTATGCCCCTGATGTTGACCCCTCCACACTCATAAGTGATGAAACTGTATTTAAATCCTTAACGGAGATCGATTGGACAAACATTGACTTCCAGCCACTGGGTAGATAAGAGGAAGATGAACCGGCACGGGATGATCCACAACCGTCAAGTCAGCCAGGCCAAGATTCATAAACCGGGGCTGGTTTTGTCATCTGATTTCTCCGTGACTTAAAAACAATTATTCTTTTGGGCACCAAGCGCCTTGTAATAGGCTAGCTTGAAACTCTTATTCTGCTATGCCATCATGCATATTTGCTGTGCATGACACTGTTCATCTGCCATCTTAAGATATGCCATGTATGTTTTATGATATTAGCAATTTTGAATCTGTTCCTGCATACAATAGGTGAAAAGTGTCCTGGCGGTTTACCGTTGGACGGGTTATAATGTCCGATATAAACCATAGGAAGCTATCATAGTTTATGGCCAAGGCTGAACTGAATAATAACCATATATGATTGAAAATATGTCATACCTGTGATATTTCATCACATTGTTGGTTTACCAAGCAAGTCCGGTAAGGGTGATAACCCAAATTTTTGAGTACTGGTAATTATCCGAGATTGCCGGTTTATAAAGAAAGCCCGGCCGGGTTAATAATCACCGGATATTGTCATCTCATACTGGCGACTTATAGTCAAAAGCCAGGCCGGGTTAAAAAATACCAGAGAATATCTCATACTGGCGACTTATAGTCAAAAGCCAGGTCGAGTTAATGAACACCGGTGAATTATAATCATAAAGTTTAATAAGCCTTGTCAAATAAACCTCAATAACAATCTATCGA
Source organism: Triticum aestivum (assembly GCF_018294505.1). Lineage (NCBI taxonomy): Eukaryota > Viridiplantae > Streptophyta > Magnoliopsida > Poales > Poaceae > Triticum > Triticum aestivum. Next base: position 209,206,214 of record NC_057803.1, on the reverse strand, counting down.
AATAAAAAACCAATGAAAATGAGGCTTTTCATGGGCTGCCAGGCCGAAAAACGAGGCTTTTCATGGGCTGCTAGGACACTGAGTTAAACCGTTTTACAAACCTTATAAGATGGACCTCACATAACCAATCATCATTTTAACTTTGACAAGTTCAGGGTCTGCATAAGATTGACTTGTCAAACGTTCGTCGGGTCGTTCCAGGATTACCTGGGCGGAGTGGCTTACTTAAAAAGGCAGGATAACCCGGGGTTTTAGGTGAATACACCTGGCTTCCAAGCCTGGCTTTTAAGCCTATTACAAGGGTTATAAGAACTCTTTGTTTTTTAGAACAAAAGAGCCCCCAAGCAATATTGTGAGCTGTGCTCAAGGGGCACCTATGTTTGAGTTGTGCTTTTGCAACAAACTCTCTTTGTCCCTGTTAACCTGGATATAAGCCCCCATGTTTTTTTTGTGGCCAATAAACCGGATCAAAGGGTAATCATAACTTCGCTTTATAAAGCAAAAGCCCCCAAGTGACCAAAAACTCATTATTTAAAAGAAGAAGAAAAACGATAGAGGCCCTGCTTTAACACGGATGCCGGTTTATTATATTAATCATAATATATACATTGTCAAGATATGTACATCAGAAGAGCCAGTGGCTCAAGTGTAGTAAGGCCGAAGATGAACAATATTCCACGGCCGGTGGGTCTCTTCCTCCGACGTGCGTGAGTCCTTGTGGTCTCGAACATCGATAAGGTAATAAGACCCATTGTTTAGATTCTTGCTGACCACAAAGGGTCCTTCCCAAGGTGGGGATAACTTGTGCATATCAGTCTGATCCTGGATAAGCTGGACCACCAGATCGCCTTCTTGGAAAGTTCTGGTTTTAACTCGGCGGCTGTGGTAACGGCGCAGATCTTGCTGGTAAATCACCAAACGAGCCGCTGTGATGTCACGCTCCTCATCCAACAGGTCAAGTGCTTCCTGACACGCTTTTTCATTGTTCGCTTCAACGTAAGCCGCCACACGAGGTGAATCATGACGGATGTCACTAGGGAGAACCACCTCTGCTCCGTAAACCAGGAAGAAAGGTGTGTATCCCGTAGACCTGTTAGGGGTGGTATTAATGCTCCATAACACGGAAGGTAACTCCTCCACCCAACAACCCAGCGTCCTCTGCAGGGGAACCATAAGCCGGGGCTTGATGCCTTTCAAGATCTCTTGATTGGCTCTGTCAGCATGGCCATTAGATTGGGGGCCGGGTGAGCCACTGACGACACATCAAGCCGGATATGCTCACGTTGACAAAATTCTTCCATAGCACCATTAGAGAGATTAGTGCCATTGTCTGTTATGATGCTGTGTGGAAAGCCAAAATGGAAGATCACCTTCTTTATGAATTGAACCGTCATTGCTACATCACACTTACTGACTGGCTCTGCCTCTACCCACTTAGTGAACTTATCAACCGCCACCAAAAGGTGGGTCTTCTTATCCTTGGATCTTTTGAAAGGTCCAACCATATCAAGCCCCCAAACTGCAAACGGCCAAGTAATTGGAATCATCCTCAATTCTTGAGCCGGCACATGAGCTCGTCGTGAAAATTTCTGACATCCATCACACCTGCTGACCAGGTCCTCCGCATCAGCATGAGCTATTAGCCAATAAAACCCATGACAAAAAGCTTTAGCCATGAGAGATTTTAAACCAGCATGATGACCACATTCTCCTTCATGAATCTCACACGGGATCTCACTGCCGTCCTCTGGAGAAACACAACGTTGAAACGCCCCTGTGACACTACGATGATGTAGCTCTCCATTAACAACTGCCATTGACTTAGACCGCTGGGTTATCTGCCTGGCTAAGGTTTCATCCTTAGGTAACTCGCCCCAGGTCATATAAGCCAAATAAGAGATTGTCCAATCCAGAATGACATGAAGAGCCGCCACCAACTGAGCTTCCGGTTCAGGAATAGCCAAATCCTCCTCTATAGGTAACTTGACCAACAGGTTATGCAAAACATCAAGAAAGACATTAGGCGGCACCGGTTTACATTGAGAACTCAACCGGCTTAAAGCATCCGCCGCTTTATTTTTCCTCTGATCAACGTGCTCAACTTGATAACCCTTGAAGTGACCAGCAATAACGTCCACTTCTCGTTGATAAGCCACCATGAGTCGATCCTTGGAATCCCAAGTACCAGAGACTTGCCGAGCCACCAAGTCTGAGTCGCCAAAGCACCTAACCCGGCTTAAGTTCATCTCCTTGGCCATCCTAAGACCGTGAAGCAAGGCCTCATATTCAGCTGCATTGTTAGTGCAAGGAAACATCAAACGGAGAACATAACAGAATTTATCACCTCGAGGGGAAGCAAGCACAACTCCAGACCCCGAGCCCTCCAATTGCCTAGACCCATCAAAGTGAATAGTACAATATGTGTTATCTGGCATTTCCTCAGGCATCTGCAGCTCTGTCCAGTCATTGATGAAATCCACAAGTGCTTGGGACTTCCTAGCCGCACGAGGCACATATTTTAACCCATGAGGTCCATGCTCAATGGCCCACTTAGCAACCCGGCCAGTTGCTTCCCTGTTTAGGATGATATCTCCTAAAGGAGCGGAACTGACCACAGTGATGGGATGACCCAGGAAATATTGCTTAAGCTTCCTACTAGCCATGAGCACCCCGTATACAAGCTTCTGCCAGTGTGGATACCTCTGCTTGGACTCAATGAGCACCTCACTTATGTAGTAAACCGGCCTTTGAACCGGATACTCCTTGCCTGCCTCCTTCCGTTCCACCACAATAGCCACGCTGACAGCCCGTACATTGGCAGCCACGTACAACAACAATGGCTCTTTATCAACAGGAGCGGCCAGAACAGGTGGCTCAGCCAGCTGCTTCTTCAAGTCCTCAAACGCCGCATCAGCGACATCACTCCAAACAAAATTATCTGTCTTTTTCATCATCTGATATAGGGGGATAGCCTTCTCTCCCAACCGGCTTATGAACCAGCATAACGCCGCAATACGACCAGCCAGACGTTGCACATCATTGACACACGCCGGTTTAGCCAGAGAAGTGATGGCCTTGATTTTCTCCGGATTAGCTTCAGTGCCCCTATTAGATACCAGAAAGCCCAAGAGTTTGCCTGCTGGTACACCAAAAACACACTTGGCCGGGTTAAGCATCATTTTATAAACCCGGAGATTATCAAAGGTTTCCTTCAAATCATCTATCAATGTCTCCTTCTCTCTGGATTTTACCACAATATCATCCACATAAGCATGAATATTGCGCCCGATTTGATCATGAAGACAATTCTGCACACACCTTTGATAAGTCGCCTGGGCACTCTTGAGCCCAAAAGGCATAGACACATAGCAGAACGCTCCAAAAGGAGTTATGAAAGTTGCTTTCTCCTGGTCCTTAACTGCCATCCTGATCTGATGATAACCAGAATAAGCATCCAAAAAACTGAAACGCTCACAACCCGCCGTAGCATCGATAATCTGATCAATATGAGGGAGAGCAAAAGGATCAGCCAGACAAGCCTTTTTTAAATCCGTGTGGTCCACACACATAGGCCAAGTGCCCTTCTTCTTAAGTACCAGCACTGGGTTAGCCAACCACTCAGGATGAAACACCTCAATAACAAACCCAGCCGCCAAGAGCCGGGATACTTCTTCACCAATGGCCTTACACCTCTCTTTGTTGAAGTGATGAAGAAACTGCTTGACTAGTTTATACTTGGGGTAAATATTAAGAGTGTGCTCAACGAGTTCCCCCGGTACACCTAGCATGTCAGAGGGCTTCCATGCAAAGATGTCCTAGTTCTCACGGATGAACTCGATGAGCGCGTTTTCCTATTTCGGATCCAGATTAGCACTGATACTGAACTGCTTGGATGAATCACCAGGAACAAAATCAACCATCTTGGTATCATCTCCGATTTAAACTTTAAGACCGGATCATGATCTGTAGTTGGCTTTTTCAAAGATGTCATATCCGCCGGATCAACATTGTCCTTATAAAATTTTAACTCCGTTGCACAAACCGACTCAGCATAAGCCGCATCACCTTCTTCGCATACTAGAGCTATCTTATGACTCCCATGCACTGTAATAGTCCCCTTGTGACCCGGCATCTTGAGCTGCAGATAAACATAACAAGGCCGCGCCATGAACTTGGCATAAGCCGGCCGTCCAAACAGAGCGTGATACGGGCTGTGAATCTTGACTACATCAAAGGTCAATGTCTCTGGCCTAGAGTCATGATCATCTCCAAAAGCGACTTCCAGCGCTATCTTACCAACTGTGTACACCGACTTACCCGTCACCACGCCATGGAAAACAGTGTTTGACGCTTTAAGATTTTTATCCGTCAACCCCATGCAACAGAAGGTTTCGTAATACAGGATATTGATGCTGCTTCCTCCATCCATGAGCACCTTGGTAAATTTATACGCTCCGACCTGAGGTGCGACCACCAATGCCAGGTGACCCGGATTATCAACCCGGGGCGGGTGATCTTCCCGACTCCACACAATGGGCTGCTCACACCAACGCAAGTAACGGGGAACTGCCGGTTCAACATCATTCACTGCCCTCTTATGAAGCTTCTAATCCTGTTTGCATAAACTTGTGGTGAAGACGTGGTACTGCCAACTGTTCAACTGCTTTGGGTTGCTCTGATAACGAGACTGTTGTTGCTGTTGACTCCCCATTACTCTGCTGATTGTAACCACCTTGGTTGCCGTGATTACTTTGATTTCCTTGGAATCCAGAGTTAGAGCCGCCACCGCCATAACCCGGTCCGTGAGAGCTGGATCCTGAACCACCACCTGGCCCATGACTGTCTTGAAAAAGATTGGAATTTTTATACTCCTTCATGATGTAACAATCCTTCCAGAGGTGCCCGGATGGTCTTTCTCGCATACCATGTCTTGGGCAGGGCTGATTTAACATCTGTTCAAGATTGACACCGGATCCTCCGGTCCGTGGGGACGGTTTACCCTTACGACGCTGACCATTATTCTGTGCATTGGTGTTAGCCACAAAGTCAAAACTATTATCAGCTTTGCGCTTACCGTTGTTGCTCTTTTTCCCTTCACCAGCTTTTCGTCATCAGGCTCGGGGTCCTTGGTACTATTAGAGTCGACATACTTAACCAGAGCCGCCATGAGTGTCCCCATGTCATTGCATTGGCGTTTGAGCCGCCCTAGTTTCTGCTTTAGGGGCGTGAAACGACAATTGTTCTCCAACATCAACACCACTGAGTCGGCATTGATGCGATCCGATGAGTGCAGGATTGCTGAGACCCGATGCACCCAATGGATTGTCGACTCACCTTCTTCTTGGATATAGGAGGCTAAATCCACAATTGACATAGGCTGCTTACATGTATCCTTGAAGTTCTAGATGAACCGGGCCTTTAACTCGGCCCATGACCCAATGGAAATGGCGGGAAGCCCCTTCAACCAAGTGCGGGTCATTCCCTCCAACATCAGGGGGAAATATTTATCACATGCAGCCTCGCTGACATCTAGCAATTCCATCGCCATCTCATAACTCTCAATCCATGCCTTAGGACTTAAATCGGCTGTATAGTTAGGCACCTTGCGAGGACCTTTGAAATCCTTGGGCAGACGCTCATTATGTAGATCTAGTACTAAACATGGCAAGCCCAAATTTCTAAAGGTTACACCTGGCTCCACAGAAGTGGTTGGACGAACTGGTGTAGGTTGGTGGGCCGCATATTGCGCCACTAACTCGGCCTCCCGACGGGCTCTACCTTGATCCACCACATTCTGAGCATCAGCGCCAGTGCCCGCCGGGTTATGTCCGCGGGGCGGGTTATGGTTTTGTCCACTGCTTGACACCGCCGGCTCATCAATATGTCTGATGTAACTCCGACTCGGGTGAGGGGTGGAATGAATCCTGTCACAACTGTAAGAATAAGCCTGCTGCTGAGTTAGCATTGTCTGAACAAGCTCTCTAGCCCTCCGTGTCTCAACCACCATCGGTGACTCACCATCAACCGGAAGAGCCACCAATCCTGATGCCACAACGATCATGTTATCCAAACGGTTAGAATAATGACCCGATGGCGTCGGCAGATGCTGCGGCGGGTTATTGTTCTGACGAGGCGGGTCTATCGTACATGGCTGAACCGCCGTACCCGTCCCAGGCGCTTCGACCCGGTTTACCACTGCCGGGTTACAGGTTCCTGCTCCTGGCGTGTTAATGAGATTTCTTGCCTCGTAATCCAAGGGCAGACGAGTCTGATACCTCCTCCTCATGACTTCGTTTGAAGCGTTCTGGTCTAGTATGAGCCGGTAAGACTGTGACTAAATTCGTTGTGCCTGAGCATCCAAAGCAGCCCGCTCGTCGGCCATCCTAGCGTTTTCCATATTTAGCTCCTCCTTGGCCTATGCTATCTCGTCACGCAACTTCACGACCGCCGCATTATGCAGATCTTGATCCGCCGGATTAACCATTGTTGTTAACTTCATTGTCAGTTTATCCAGTAAATCGGTTAAAACCTGAGCCGGCGGGTGCTCACGGCCTCCTCCCCCGGCAGCCGCTACTGACCCGGAAATCAGCTCCACTCCAGTCGATGAGTACTGTATAGGTTGTGTGCCGGCCATGAAGATTGCAACCCGGTTCGGTGGCTCATAGGGGTCCGGAATATTGTCACAATCGGAACAGCCCCCAAGCCGGTCGTCTTGTAGTTGATACAATGACTCGGTCTCGCCGGTGGATGACTCACCATCAGAGTAAACAACGGTCTCACCAAATGCCGATCTATCCTCAGATTCCGCTCCATGGATAAATCCCACAAAGGCATGACTCACGGCGGGCCGAACCCTGGAGGGTCTCGCATGCTGAGCCGTCTCGATGATGTCGGTGCAAGATGTCCGGCTCAGGGCCTGGTTCGCCGATCTTGCCTATGAAGACATGAATTCCGCCAAAGGGGACCCGGTACCTGTACTCAATTGAGCCGGCATCGGGGCTCCAACCTGCGTCATCGATGTAGAGCTTGCCGCGACGACTCTTGGTCATCCAGCCCACGGCGTATCCCTTGATCCCTTCGAAGTTGCCCTCTAAGAACTTGAAACCATCGTGTGATAGCCCCACGGTGGGCGCGAACTGTCGTGGAATTTTCACGGCAGATGTCCTAGTGTGAGGACTTAGTCATGGAGCCATCGCGATGAGGTTAGCTTCAAGGGGTTAATCAGGACAAAGGACACAAGGAATTTATACTGGTTCGGCCCCTTGCGGTGAAGGTAAAGGCCTAATCCAGTTGTAGGTCGTATTGCTAGGGTTTCGATGAGCAGGGAGCGGATACGCTTGACCTGGCTCTTGATATATTATTTCTTGTCCTCAAACCGCCGTCGGGTCATCCCTTTATATACACAGGTTGACGCCCGGCGGTTCATAGATCCCCGGCCGGCTCATAAACAAGTCCGGCTCGGTATCTACTCTTTCCTATCTTACAATAAAATTCATACTCATATGGCGGTTTACATTTACGGGCCCTAATCCGCCTTCGGGCTTTGGGCCTTCTTACTAAGTCTCCTTCGTAAGTCGCCATCCTCTTATGTCTTCATGGGCTTCTATATTGGTAATCATCACGAGCATAACCCGGCCCCTCCTGGGCGGTTTATACTCAATAGTTATATCCCCAACAGCACGCGAAATTATTACAATCCTTCCTTGAGTGACTCGAGCGTGAGCAAGCTGAGCAGAGCGCTCGCATTCCATAGGCAGATGACATGTGGCCCCTCTAAGAGGAAACAGTGCAAGTCACCATGCGGTCCACCATGTCATCGACCAAAGCTTCAAATTGCCGAGCAGCCTCTTGCAAGGTAGGAATATCCTGTGAAGTGGCCATTGGGCTCGGGCTAGAGGAGATAGAAGGCCCACCAGAAACTGGGCTATTCTGTAATAATGGGCTGCCGCCCGGTTGGATCTCCGAAAGTAATGGGCCAACAACATAGTGATCATTTTGAACTAGAGACAATCCTGCCTCTGCGATCCGCGCAGAGAGATTACCAGCATGCATGGGCATCTGTTCCACAGATTCCGGATCACCCACTGGCGCAGGGGTCACCAGCCGGCCTAAGTCTGGCAACGGAACAACCGTACCAAACACGATAGGTGTTCTAGCCACCGTCCAGTGCAAATCTAAAGGGTGAGACTGCCAAATAACCACACACTCATGAGCAAAAAGATCATAACCCCCATCCGTGATTGTGTCAATGCAATTTTGTGAAGCAGGATATCTATATCCTTTGCAAGCATTATACTGTTCAAATGTGGCAAAAGATAATTTCTTCTTAGCTGACTTAAGAGAAGATCTAATAGGAGGTTTATGCATGCATGGCCAAAAGACCTAAGGATGATCGATGCTTAGTTCGACTAATCAAAATCCATTCAGTGTCACACTTCTTTTGCTAGATCTTGAGTTCTCTAAGCCAATTAGGCCCTCCATTGCCCCACAGATTAAAGTAACATTTGAACAGATCACAAGAAAACAAACGAAGATCCATAATAAGAAAACCAACTTGCTTGCATGAGGCTTGGAAAGAGTAAACCTTATCCTTGACGTGATCAACCCTAAGATCAATTGCAGAGCCACCAATCGTAGCTTCCAATGCCGCCGCCACAGAATTTTCCGACAAAAGGAAAGCACGACGACTAAAAGACAAAATCAATGTGAATGCCCTCCTGCGTCCCACTGGGTGTATTGTGTGACCATTCAATTTGAAAACCTCATCACAAAAAACCCTACCGTTGGAGAAATCCAAACCAAGAGTAGATCCACCAGAGGAACCCATATAAGATGGGTATTGCCTTGATCCAGAGAGCACACCAGTGAGAGTCGCTGGAGAAGATCCACATATTAGTGGAAGAGGATGGAGATCGCCGGAGAGGTGGTCAGCGCTGAGGTGGGGTGTGGGAGCGCCATTTTTTCGCCCCATGCCATGCACATTACAAGTGTTGTTATTGCTGTGTAGTTTCCCACACTTATATTCTGTCTATGCTACTTTGTCTTAAATAGATATGATTTGAACTACCTCTATCTTGATTTGGCAACATAAACTATAATGATATAGACCATATAGCGACCATACTACATAGATATATGTTAGTTTCATGTTGTTATCCTATCCACCTTACTACTGAACTGGTTTACCAAAGTGAGTTTCATTTCGATGTCTACTATGCAACCTTCTTCTTGTAGACTCGTGTTGGGCCTCCAAGCATAGAGTTTTGTAGGACAGAAGCAATTTTCCCTCAAGTGGATGACGTAAGGTTTATCAATCCGTCTATGGCGTAGGATGAAGATGGTCTCTCTCAAACAACCATGCAACCAAATAACAAAGAGTCTCTTGTGTCTCCAACACATCAATACAATGGTAAATTGTATAGGTGCACTAGTTCGGCTAAGAGATGGTGATACACGTGCAATATGGATAATGGATATAGGTTTTTGTAATCTGAAAACATAAAAACAGCAAGGTAACTAGTAACAAAAGTGAGCAAAAACGGTATTGCAATGCTTAGAAACAAGGCCTAGGGTTCATACTTTAACTAGTGCAAATTCTCTCAACAATGATAACATAATTAGATCATATAACAATCCATCAACGTGCAACAAAGAGTTAGTCCAAAGTCACTAATAGCGGAGAATAAACGAAGAGATTATTGTAGGGTACGAAACCACCTCAAAGCTATTCTTTATAATCGATCTATTGGGCTATTCCTATAAGTGTCATAAACAACCCTATAGTTCATACTAAAATAACACCTTGAGATACACATCAACCAAAACCCTAATGTCACCTAGATACTCCAATGTCACCACAATTATCCGTGGGTTTGATTATACGATATGCATCACACAATCTCAGATTCATCTATTCAAACCAACACAAAGAACTTCAAAGAGTGCCCCAAAGTGTCTATCGGAGAGTCAAGATGAAAACGTGTGCCAACCCCTATGCATAAGTTCACAAGGTCACAGAACCCGCAAGTTGATCACCAAAACATACATCAAGAAAATCATGTGAATATCCCATTGTCACCATAGATAAGCACATGCAAGACATACATCAAGTGTTCTCAAATCCTTAAAGACTCAATACGATAAGTTAACTTAAAGGGAAAAATCAATCCATTACAAGAAGGTAGAGGGGGAGAAACATCATAATATCCAACTATAGTAGCAAAGCTCGCGGTACATCAAGATCATGCCAAATCAAGAACATGAGAGAAAGAGATCAAACACATAGCTACTTGTACATACCCTCAGCCCCGAGGGTGAACTACTCCCTCCTCGTCATGGAGAGTGTCGGGATGATGAAGATGGCCACCGGTTGTGGTTTCCCTCTCCGGCAGGGTGCCGAAACGGGCTCACGATTGGTTTTCTGTGGCTACAGAGGCTTGCGTCGGCGGAACTCCCGATCTAGGTTTATTTCTAGGGGTCTCTATATTTATAGGCATTTTTGGCGTCGAGAACAAGTCAGGGGGGTCCATGAGTCAACGACAAGGTCGGAGGACGCGCTGGGGGGGGGGGGGGTAGGGCGCGCCCTCCACCCTTCTGCTTGGCTCGGGACTCTTCTGGCCCAACTCTTTTGCTTCGGGGGCTTCTTCTGGTCCATAAAAAATCATCGTAAATTTTCAGCTCGATTGGACTCCGTTTGATATTCCTTTTCCGCGAGACTCAAAAACAAGGAAGAAACAGAAACTGGCACTGGGCTCTAGGTTAATATGTTAGTCCCGAAAATCATATGAAATAGCATATAAATGCATATAAAACATCCCAAGATAGATAATATAATAGCATGGAACAATCAAAAATTATAGATACGTTGGAGACATATCAGGCATCCCCAAGCTTAATTCCTGCTCGCCCTCGAGTAGGTAAATGATAGAAACAAAATTTTTGATGTGGAATGCCACCTAACATATTTATCAATGTAATCTTCTCTATTGTGGCAAGAATATTCAGATCCATAAGATTCAAAACAAAAGTCTAATAATGACATAAAAACAATAATACTTCAAGCATACTAATAAAGCAATCATGTCTTCTCAAAATAACATGGCCAAAGAAAGTTATCCCTACAAAATCATATAGTCTGGCTATGCTCCATCTTCATCACACAAAATATTCAAATCATGCACAACCTCGATGACAAGCCAGGAAATTGCTTCATACTTTTGATGTTCTCAAACCTTTTCAACTTTCATGCAATACATGAGCGTGAGCCATGGATATAGCACTATAGGTGGAATAGAATATGGTGGTTGTGGAGAAGACAAAAAGAAGGAGATAGTATCACATCAACTAGGCCTATCAACAGGCTATGGAAATGCCCATCAATATATATATCAGCGTGAGTGAGTAGGGATTGCCATGCAATAGATGCACTAGAGCTATAGGTGTATGAAAGCTCAAAAATAAACTAAGTGGGTGTGCATCTGTAACGCCCTCGATGCGGCTATAGCTCCCACGTGTCGAGGCACGACTTAGAGACATAACCGCATTGAAAGCAATGTCGCAAGTCAGGCAATCATTACAACATCCCATGTAATATATAATAAAAGGGGGAGATACATAGTTGGCTTACACTCGCCACGTCAATCAAGAACATAAATAACATTACATCATCCAAAACACTCATGGCCCGACTACGGCGCCAAAATAGAAGAAAACCCAACATGCGACAAGGCCCTGAATCAAACCCCAACTAGGCACCACTACTAATCATCGGGAAAGGAAACATAATAACGCTGAGAGTCCTCGTCGAACTCCCACTTGAGCTCGTACTCGTCACCTGGAGCGGAATCACCTGGACCTGCATCTGGAGTTATAGTAATCTGTGAGCCACAGGGACTCAGCAATCTCGCACCCTCGCGGTCAAGACTATTTAAGCTTATAGGAAGGGTAAGGCAAATATATATGTGGAGCTGCAGCAAGCGGCTAGCATATATGGTGGCTATCTTATTCGCAAGAGAGAGCGAGAAGAGGAGGCAAAGCGCGAGCGAAAATCTAGAGGAACAACCTGCGCAAACATTACTCCAACACCGTGTCCACTTCCCGGACTCCGCCGAGAAGAGGCCATCATGGCAACACACTCAGTTGATTCATTTTAATTAATTAAGGTTCAAGTTATCTACAACCAGACATTAACAAATTCCCATCTGCCCATAATCGCGAGCACAGCTTTCGAAAGTTCAATCCCTGCAGGGGAGTCCCAACTTAGCCCATGACAAGCTCTCATGGTCAACGAAGGAATAGACCTCCTCCCAAGACGTTCCGATCAGACTCGGTATCTCGGTAACTCAAGACACTTCGACAGGTTAAAACAAGACCAGCAACACCGCCTGAATGTGCCGACAAATCCCGATAGGAGCTGCACATATCTTTCTCAAGGCACACTCAGATGAACACTACATACAACTAAAACCAACCCTCAAGTTTCCCCGAGGTGGCGCTGCAAGTGGCTCTATTTGGACCAACACTCAGAGGAGCACTGGCCCGGGGGGGTTAAAATAAGATGACCCTTGAGTCTGCAGAACCCAAGGGAAAGAAAAGGCTAGGTGGAAAATGGTAAAACCAAGGTTGGGCATTGCTGGACAAGCTTTAATCAAGGCGAAATATCAAGGGGTTCCCATTATAACCCAACCGCGTAAGGAACGCAAAATCCGGGAACATAACACCGATATGACGGAAACTAGGGCGGCAAGAGTGGAACAAAACACTAGGCGAGAGGCCGAGCCTTCCACCCTTTACTAAGTATATAGATGCATTAAGATAACATGGCAATGTAATGATATCCCAACAAGTAAATAAATGATGTTCCAACAAGGAACGGCCTCCAAACTTCACCTGCAACTAGCAACGCTATAAGAGGGGCTGAGCAAAGCGGTAACATAGCCAATCAACGGTTTGCTAGGACAAGGTGGGTTAGAGGTTTGACATGGCAATTGGGAGGCTGACAAGCAAAAGGTAGGCATCGTAGCATTGGCATAGCAAGAGCGAGCAAACTAGCATAGCAAAGATAGTAGTGATTTTGAGGGTATGATCATCTTGCCTGCACAGTTGTCAGAGTTGACTGGATCCTCACAAGCAAACTCAACGGACTCCTTGGTAGCGAACTCTTCTCCCAGCTCTACCCAACAATACAAACAAGCAACAATGATACAATCAACCACGTGCAAACTCAAACAATAAGATGCAATGATGGTATGCTATGCGGGATGCGATGCGGGATGCAAAATGCAAGATATGACAAGAAAAGCATGAACCTGGCCTCAACTTGGAATTCCAAGGTTGCCACTGGAAATATGAGATGAAATCGCTTGAAAACGATATAAAGATCATCGGAATCGGAGTTACGGTTTGGAAATGGCAAGCGTTTTAAGATATGACACCGGTATGCGATTTACAGCAAGTAGGCATCTAAACGCAATGAAATGAACATGCTACAGCCACCAAACATGACAACAAAATACATGGCAGGGATGCACACAAGATGCTTAACAAAAGACTAGCACTGAGCCACGGCCAATTCATCCATTATGAGGTTCAAACAAGCATGGCAAAAACGCAAATGCAAAACAGATTCCAGACTTAGTGAAATTAACACTTGTCTGAAATTTCAGATCACGAAGCCCTCTTCAGAGCAACAAAACAACATGATGCATGACCTTATTAAGACAAGTAAGAACATGGCATGGAGCTACTCAACAAGCTTAACAAAAGACCCAAAGTGACCTGGGGCCAAAAGGGTTCACAAAATATACTAACGGGCACACGAACATGGCTAAAACACAATCAGTTTTCAGACTTAGTGAAAACTGAGACATGCTGAAATATAACTCACGAAGGCATGTAAACGAGCTCGATGCACTCACCACGTTGCAAGTCATGGCAAGACAAGCATACATCCATTAATAAGGCACAAAATACAAGCTAGACATGGCAAGAACAATGGCATATCATGCACGGATCAACTACAACAACATCGGCAAAATCGCAAACGAGTTGACGATCTGCCCAGATTCACAACGAAGCAAAAGTAGAGCTTGATTGACTCAAGCTAGGGTGCTCTATAATTGCAAACAAAGACATGGATGGATAGATCATAACATGATTAATAAAACTCCTTTACTGATCATCCTCAAAAGAGGCACGGATCACTAGGAAACAAGCTGAACATATGGCATCATGAACTAAATAATCCCAGACTTAGTGAAAACAACTAAGTCTCTGAAAACAGATTTCCCGGGTGCCTCTCTTTGCAAGCTTGCACAAGTCACCATACACATCCTAAAAATGCATGGGTTGCACCTTTGGAAAGAAGACAAAATGCTTAACAAAACATATGAAGGACTCACAGGCATAGCATGCACACAATAATCATGGCAAAAATGACAAAAGTCTAAGATGAACTAGCAGATCTGACAATTAACTCACGAAGCCCCCTTCTAACAACATTTTGGGCATGAAGATGAGCTCAAATGAAAATGATGCAATGGAATGAAATGATGTACTCGTCAAGATGAACAATTTGATATACTATACGTCTAAAACCGAGCTACGGATGCGGAGATACGGCCGGTCAAAGTAGGCATAAAAATTAGGGAGAGGGAGAAAAGTCAACCCAGATCTAGGGTTACTGTAGCAGTGGATCGGATCTGAGCTCGCCGGAGGACTCGCCGGAATCCACGCCGGAGTTGGAGGCGGCAGTGGCCGGCGCGAGGAGAGGAGGAGGCCGGAGCCGGGGTTGGCGTAGACGGCGGCGGGGTCTGGCTTCCGCGGTGCAGGCGCACGGCGGCGAGTGGCGAGGCGGCGGGCTCACGGCGGCCGCGTGGAGGGGCTGCCGGAGCAGGGCGAGGTGGCGGCTGGCGCGGCGGGCCGAGTCGCCGGCCTCGGGGAAGGAGGCGAGGAGCGGGCGCCTGGGCGCGGAGGCGGCGATGGGCCGGGGGGGCGTTCGCGGGCTCTCCCGGGCCGGCGGCGGCGGCGGTGGACGCGGCCACGTGGCGGCTAGCGGTTGGAGGCGGAGGGATCCGGACACGGCCGGCTCGTGCGGACGTTGTCCGGCGGTGGCGGAGAGGGTTTTTTAGGGTTTCGTAGAGGGAGAAGAGATTCGAAAATGGAGGGGTGTATATATAGGCATAGAGGGAGCTAGGAGAGTCCAAATGAGGTGCGGTTTTCGGCCACGCGATCGTGATCGAACGCTCTAGGACATGGAGCAGAGTTTGGTGGGTTTTGGGCCAAATTGGAGGGGTGTTGGGCTGCAACACACACGAGGCCTTTTTGGTCTCTCGGTTAACCGTTGGAGTATCAAACGAAGTCCAAATGATACGAAACTTGACAGGCGGTCTACCGGTAGTAAACCAAGGCCGCATGACAAGTCTTGGTCCAAACCGGAAATGTTTAATCCCCACACACGAAAGAAAGCTAGAAATGGCCACCGGAGGAGAACGAAGCGCCGGAATGCAAAACGGACAACGGGGAAAATGCTCGAATGCATGAGATGAACACGTATGCAAATGCAATGCACATGATGACATGATATGAGATGCATGAAAAAGAAAACAACACACGGAGACAAAGACCCGAACCCAAGAAATAAATATAACTTAACGCCGGAAACGGCAAGAGTTGGAGTACAAATTGGGCAAGTTATATCTGGGGCGTTACAGCATCCAACTCGCTTGCTCACGAAGACCTAAGGAAATTTGAGGAAGCCCATCATTGGAATATACAAGCCAAGTTCTATAATGAAAAATTCCCACTACTATATGAAAGTGATAATGTAGGAGACTCTCTATCATGAAGATCATGGTGCTACTTTGAAGCATAAGTGTGGTAGAAGGATAGTAGCATTTCCCCTTCTCTCTTTTCTCTCATTTTTTTGGGCCCTCTCTTTTTTTGGCCTTTTTTCGTCCGGAGTCTCTCCCGACTTGTGGGGGAATCATAGTCTCCATCATCCTTTCGTCATGTCACGGGATATCCACGACCACCTATGGGACCAGGAGGCCCCTTGCTAGTTTGGCAGGGGGACGTCGCATTGCGCAAAGAGCAGACTAGCGCACGACAACACGGCAGAGAGCACACAAGCAATTTACCCAGGTTCGGGTCGTCGTGAGGCATAAAACCCTACTGCTGCTTTGGTGGATTGATGGTGGAATGGAGGTGGTGGAGCACAGTACACTTGCCCAGCAGGGGTTGCCTTAGGGCGGTAGCGACTACACGCGTATGGTGGTGTGGGTTCGTCAACTTTCCAACCCCCCCCCCCCTTATGGGTGCCATGGGCCTCCTTTTATAGATCAAGGGGTCACCATAATGGCAAAGTAGTCATTATCCACTGATATGATAGCAAACAGTGCTATCATACCTAACTCTGCGGGCTGACAGGGTGCATTAAATGTACCACTTAGTGTCACATCACTGCTGGCTCGGCAAGGATTGCCGGGCTATCTTGCTAGCTCCGCGCCTGTTCCCTTGACATGTCGTAGAACGGGTGTCATCTGTGGGTTTCTTCTGTAGGAAATGGCTGCCATGTGGCGAATGGCTGCCACTTAATCACCTTGCGGCTTGACACCACACTGATTGACAACGTGGGTCATGCTTGAGTGGTTGGTGGGGTAGTTCTATGTAACGCCCCGAGACCGATGTGCCAGGTGTCCTCTAGTTATTCGCTGTTGTTGTCTTGTCATTGCTTGCGTGTCATGCTTTGCATATCATGTCATCATCCGCATTGCATCATCATGTTTTCAAAACCTGCATCCGTCCGGGTTTCCCCAGTGCCATCCGTTGTCCGTTCTGAGCCCAGACACACTTGCACGCGCCCGCGGCATGTCCGAAATAGTATTTTATAAGTGGCCGAAGAATGTTCTCGGAATGGAATGAGAGTTGGTGTGTGGTCTTATTATGGTGTAGATAGACCGCCTGTCAAGTTTCATCGCATTCGGAGTTCGTTTGATAGTCCAACGGATAACTATAGCGACATTATAGTCGGTCTTTTCGTCGGACGTTTTCGGTCTCCGGAAACCCTGCCGGGCTGCATCTCTCCCCTCTTCTCTCAGACCAACCCGCTCTCCACAGTCCACTACCTACCCTCAGGTCCTACCTAACCCCTCTCGTCAGCCCGCAGCCCTCCTCGCGCGCGCGCCCGAAAGTTGTCCAGGACCCGACCCGGACAGTCGTCACCGTTGGATCCGGATCATCCCCAAACGTCTACAAAACGTCTCCGTTTTCTTAATTGGGCTACCTAACTTATTTATCTGAAACCGTCCGATTTTGATTGGAGGGTCCAAACCTAATCCTTTTGTTCCCTATATATAGACCAACCCCTACCTAAATCAGATCAAACCCTAAAACCTAGGGAGCCTGTCCGGTCGCGCCGCCGCCGCATCTTCCTTGGGATCCCCATCGCCCAATCCAGTGCCTCCTTTGTTTTTATTTGATTCAATCCCCTTCGCCTCCTCCTTCTGGTCTCGGTCTTGCCCGAGCACCCCGCTTCCTCATCGCTGCTCCCACCGTCGACCCTGAGCCACTTCCCTCGTCGGCGACCGAAGCCACCACCAGGCCGACCCCGTGCTCTCTCTCTCGTTCCTCCTCCCTCCATTTTTCCCTCCTGTGGCTTCCTCTGCCTCTCATCCATCCTCTCTCTTCTCTGTACAGGTGCTCCCCATGCCATGGAAGCCGCCGCAGGCCTCCACCTCGACCACCGCCGCCATGGACCAACGCCGCCGTCGAGCGCCATGGCTTCCCCTTCAAGATTCTGCGCCGCCCGGAGCTCCTCGAGACCGGCCGGATCCGTGTGCTACCTCGACTCCAGCCTGTCGGAGTCGCTTCACCGCGGCCTCCCCCTTTTCTTGCTGGAGCAAGCCAGGCTCTTCTTCCCCGCGCCACTGAGCCCATTCGGCGCCGCACCCGAGCTCCTCCCAATCGATCCGGGGCGTCCCCCGCGCTGACAGACCCCTTCTTCCTCGCCTCGTCGCCGGCGAGCCTCACCGCCATCGACAGACGAACACCCAGAGAACTCGTCGCCGGTCTTCCCTGCCTCGGCCAAGTGGGGATTCAGCGCCTCGCCGCCCGGATCCAGCCGTCTTCGCGTTGCTAGCGCACCCGATGCCTCCTCCTCGTGCATCCGTCGCCCTTGCCTTCTCTCTTCTTCTCCTTTTCCGTTCTGCCTCTCTGACTTTACTGCTCTCTCTCTCTGTCATTGCCTCAAACAGGAGCTCCAGCCGGCGCCACCATCATCGGAGATGGGCTCCCGCTGGCCGGATCCGATGCGCCCCGTGTCCTCGGCCTCGTCCCCGTCTCCAGGGCGTCGCGCCGCACCACCTGCGCCGCCCGCAAGCCCCTGCTTCGCCCCTGCATCCCCTGCTTCGAGCAGGAGGAGGAATGCACACCTCAGGCGTTGACTGCGACCACTCCATGCGCCTGGGCCGCCTCTTCTTCGCCTGGTTGACCAAGGCCCAGTCGCGCCAGATCCGGCCCAAGGCCTACAGTGAGCCTCAGCCCAGCCACTGATTGTCCCTGTGCACTGTTGGGCCGTGTTCCGTTTCAGCCCGATAGTGTTTTTTTCTTCTCTGTTGCGATTTTAGCATTTTCCCAGGTTTTGCTATTTTACAGAAAACCCCTTGTAGATCATGCATATAATAACTTAATAACCGCGCATCATATTAAAATGATTTATATATGAAAGTTGCTTAGAATCTTGTCTAGTTTCATAATATGCAACTTTCACCCATGTTTAAAATGCTTAAAATGATGTTTATTTAAATTTGCTTAAATAACGTGTTAAAATGAATCCTTTCATAACTAAATAACCGTAGCTCCGATTTTAATAAACTTTATATGTAAATGGGGTAGAAAAATGCCTAGTTTAACATGGTGGCATCACTTTGCATGTTTAACAACTCTAAATTTGTGATTAGTGCAGAACAGCACCAAATCTAAGATATGCATATGGGGATTTACCGGAATTTGTTGTTCGTTGTTTCCGGCCTCATTTAACCTTGACTAGATAGGTAGTTTTATTTTGCTTCACCCTCTTGCCATGTTTAACAACATTTAATATTGTTGGGTACATAAATGAGATCGAACTAAAAACTTGTCGTGGTGTTTTGTCAATATGCAACTCGTTGCATATTGAGCTCCACTTAATTTGAAGGGTTGCTTGTGCACTTTGGCATGCCATGCCTCATTAAACCAGACATGCATCATACTTTTTTGCGCATCGTGCCATGCTTATGTGGTGGTTGTTTACTATGTTGTTTGCTTTCTTTCCGGTGTACTTCGTCTCGGTAATCCGGTATCGTCGTGTTGTGAGGATTCATTCGACAACGTCCGTTTGTCTTCTTCATGGACTCGTTCTTCTTCCTTGCGGGATTTCAGGCAAGATGACCATACCCTCGAAATCACTTCTATCTTTGCTTGCTAGTTGCTCGCTCTTTTGCTATGCCTATGCTGCGATACCTACCACTTGCTTATCATGCCTCCCATATTGTTAAGCCAAGCCTCTAACCACCTTGTCCTAGAAAACCGTTGTTTGGCCATGTTACCGCTTGCTCGGCCCCTCTTATAGCATTGTTAGTTGCAGGTGAAGATTGAAGTTTGTTCCTTGTTGGAACATGGAGATGTCGTTCCTTGTTGGAACATTGTTACTTGTTGGGATATCACAATACCTCTTATTTAATTAATGCATCTATATACTTGGTAAAGGGTGGAAGGCTCAACCTTTTTGCCTAGTGTTTTGTTCCACTCCTGCCGCCCTAGTTTCCGTCATATCGGTGTTATGTTCCCGGATTTTGCGTTCCTTACGCGGTTGGGTTATAATGGGAACCCCTTGATAGTTCGCCTTGAATAAAACTCCTCCAGCAATGCCCAACATTGGTTTTACCATTCGCCCTAGCCTTTTCTTTTCCCTTGGGAGTCATGCTCCTAAGGGTCATCATTATTTTAACCCCCCGGGCCAGTGCTCCTCTGAGTGTTGGTCCAAACTAGAGCCCCTTGCAGCGCCACCTCAGGGAAACTCGAGGTTTGGTTTTAGTTGTACGGACTGCTCATCTGAGTGTGCCCTGAGAACGAGATATGTGCAGCTCCTATCGGGATTTGTCGGCACATTCGGACGGTGTTGCTGGACTTGTTTTACCATTGTTGAAATGTCTTGTAACCTGGATGCCGAGTCTGATCGGAATGTCTTGGGAGAAGGAATATCCTTCGTTGACCGTGAGAGCTTGTGATGGGCTAAGTTGGGACACCCCTGCAGGGATTTGAACTTTCGAAAGCCGTGCCCGCGGTTATGGGCAGATGGGAATTTGTTAACGTCCGGTTGTAGTAAACCTGAAGTTGACCTTAATTAAAATGCATCAACCGCGTGTGTTACCGTGATGGTCTCTTCTCGGTGGAGTCCGGGAAGTGAACACGGTGTTGGAGTTATGTTTGACGTAGGTTGTTCTAGGATCACTTCTTGATCATAGTTGTTTGACCGTGCTTTTGCCTTCTCTTCTCGCTCTCATTTGCGTATGTTTAGCCACCATATATGCTAGTCGCTTGCTGCAGCTCCACCTCATACCTTTTACCCTTCCTATAAGCTTAAATAGTCTTGATCGCGAGGGTGTGAGATTGCTGAGTCCCCTTGACTCACAGATACTTCCAAAACCAGTTTGCAGGTGCCGATGTTACCGAGCAGGTGATGCAACCAAGCTCAAGGAGGAGCTCGATGAAGATCTTGTCCTTTATGTTGTTCCGTTTCCAGTTGATCAGTAGTGGAGCCCAGTCGGGACGATCGGGGATCTGTGTAGCTTTTGGGGTAGTCTTCTTTTATTTTGGTTCCGTAGTCGGACCTTGATTGTATCTGTTTGATGTAATGCTTTATTCATGTAATTGTGTGAGGTGGCGATTGTAAACTAACTATGTATCTTTTTCCCTTATGTGTTACATGGGTTGTGTGAAGATTACCACACTTGTGACATTTCTTTCAATGCGGTTATGCCTCTAAGTCGTGCTTCGACACATGGGAGATATAGCCGCATCGAGGGTGTTACAAGTTGGTATCAGAGCCTTCCCCGACCTTAGGAGCCCCATTGCTTGATCGTTATTAGCGGTCGAGTTGTGTCTAGAAAAATGTTTTTGAGTCATTTAGGAATTATATATTGGAGAGTTTAGGAATTCTTTTTTACTCCCCAGTCTCCTCATCGGTTTGGTAAGGCATCCTGACGTAGAGTTTTGACTCTTCTCTTCTCAAATTTCACTAAAAAAAATTAGGATCACGCGGGTATCTTGGAGTCATTCCGATGGTTTTGTGATGAGAACATTGTTCTTGGTGCCTCCTGACATTTAGGGGTTGTGGCAGTGTCCCGGGGAGTTGAGCTCCGAGGTGTTGTTGTCACAATTTTATCGTTGCAGCTCTGGAATACCTGAGATTAGTTTCACCGACATCGAAAATCTCTTTTATGCAGTTGTTGGTGAGATAACCTCGACGCCACCCAGTACTGGGGTGGGAGTTCGGGAGTATTGCCATAACTTGTATAACGAATGATTTTCGAAGGTTGAGGTAGACGATTTCCGAAGGTTTCTTGGTTATGTGTTGAAGGATGGATACAGCTGGATGTAGGATTTGTTAGTTTTGGGTGAGATATTTTGCTTCCCCTGTATCCCCAACACCTGATTGCATTACCGGAAAAATTTCGGGAGTTTATAAGTGGGAATTCAAGTAGCTCTTAGGATAATCTTTCCGACAGATGTATGATATGAAATTGGGGTTCGACGTCTAGTGGTCCGCCTATTCACGGTCGGTTTTACAGTGGTCTCGTTGTGTCTTAAAGAGTCCTTGGCTATGCCGACTCGGGGACGCTTCGTATGTCATGTCCACTGCCTTGTACATGATGGTGTTGTACGATCGAGCCCGTGTAGGCCCCACCACGAAAACTTCGGACGAAATCTCTATCATATGTTTGTTCCGGCTTATTCTGCAAGCCAATCCTTTGTTTGTTTTGAGTTGTGGTATTCGAGTTGCTTCGAAGTCAAATGTTGATTCCATACCTTTCCTAAGTGGTGTTCTCGTATTCCTATGTGAATACTAATCCTTCTTGATAATCGAGATTGTCATGTAAATCCTGTTCAACCGGCGTGCCTCTCTTCAAGTGGATCCGATCATTTCAACATCCGCAAGATCAAGTATCAGTTCTTCTCAACGGTGTTTGTTTCATCCGTCTCCAAGTTGCCTTTGTTTTTCCCGCCCACCCACCCTTTTTCTTCAACGATTCAGATTTCTTATTCAAGTATCCTTTTTATTGATGGGAAGCCTCTCCATTCCTTTTCCATTAGTGTTCTTATCCGGTGATTCTCAGGAAGAGACTAATGGAGCTTCAAGTTCGTCATTCTTCATTCTTTTCATCTCCGGTGGTTTAAATTCAAGCGTTATTGATCATATATTTTTCCTCGTTCCAAATACCTTCTCATGCCGGTGCACCTCATATTCATTCACTTCTCGCTATTTAATTATTCGGGAGTGTTGAAGATATTTCGAAGATTCGTGTTTCCACTCTGCATTCGTTCAAGATCTTTCGAGGTTGTTATCTTATTCAAGTCTTTTAATTCAACCGGTGCAATCTCTCTTTCAAATCATTCTATGGTGTTTCTTTTGAGTGGGCCCTAACCCACAGGTCTTTTCCCAGGATCTTACCTAACTCTTCTTATTTTCCCGGAGCTATCCTCAAATTTATTTTCAAAGTTTGACTTAAGAATGATTTATCATCAGTCAAATGCCTTCTCCTAGATCTTTCACAATTCTTTTCATTGTTGGCTCAACCTCTTTGTTTTGATTCTTCTGGAGTGTCTAAATAATTCATGGTGGTGTTTCTCGTTGTCATTCTCGGAATTTTGAAGACCGAAGAAGAGTTTCTCTTTAATCTTGCTCCATTATCTTCAAGATTCATGGTGCTAGCCTTATGCCGTCCTCTCATAATTGTTTTCGTTCGTGATAATTCTTTTCACCCATCCGGAGCAATTCAAGAGTCTTTTCAGTTTGATTCTTCGGAGCCCATCATCTCATAATTATTCATTCCAACTTTCAGCTCTCGTTCTCCAAATCATACCGGTGCATCATTCAAGTATTCTCTTATCAGCTCATGATCTCTTCGTTCTCATGTATCTAAATTCTCTCAAGCATCTTTGTTCATTTGCTAAATTCTTCCCGGTGTCTTCCTTATCTTTTCTTTGTTCATTTTTAATTCTTACGGTGGTTCGTTCAAGACTTCTCGTCATTCGTTTATCATATCCATTCTTTCGTTGTTTCATCCTATCGGTGGTTCGTTCAAGAGTTTTCTTCCTTCGTGTCTCATATCTATGAATTCGTGCTTTTCAAATTCTACCGGTGGATCGTTGAAGACTTTGTCAAGTTTGCGCTATATCTATCTTAATCTTTCTACGAGGATAAGTAATATGTCAAATCCGTTGATTATCATCAAATTTAAAATGGTGAAGGATAAGCGGAATGTAATTCTTATTCTTGTTTCATCCAAGCGTTTAATTCCCTATTCCAGAGGTTCATCAAAATTCCTGATTTCCATTGTTCATCTTCTCTTCTTCTCGGAGTTCCAACCTTTTTCAATTATTTTATCACGAAGATCCATCTAAATCATTACAAGGTTTCACCTTGTGTTTTCAACTTCTCTTTCTTTTTGTTATCCTTTTTGTTACCCGAGTTCTTCATGGAGGTTCTACATGATGGTTCATCGAGGTTTTATTTCCTTCTCGAAGCGTTCATCAACATTCTTTTCTAAGGAGCTCAATCATTCTTCATTTTGCAATCCGGAGTGCAATTCTTTCTACCGTATCTTTGGAGGTGGTACTATGTCATTCTTGATAATTTGGGCTCATGTTTCATGATTCACATGTTGTTAGGAATGAGGTATTTTAAATCCATCAATCTCTTCTTTGAAGTTATCTTGGGTTATATTTCACCTAAAGCCTTCCCTAAGGATTGTTGCTATCTATGGTGTTTATAAATGACCCAAGTTATTCATCTATCCTCCCGGTGAAATAAGTTTCTCATCTCCTTGTTGTTATCAATCCAATCTATCGTTTCCGTTAGTGGCAGATTTTCACCTCTTGGTTTTGAGATGTTTTCCATAAGCCCACTTCAAGCCTATCTTTTCATTGTTGGGTTTCCAACAACTCCGTTTCGACCCTTCTTCTAAGGATGCCTTTTCAAACTTTTTGTGGCAGAAGTTGGCCTTTTCTTCTCCATTCTTTTATCTCAATTATCTATCTTCTGTTCTTTTGTTCCGGAAGCATTGTGATGTTGCTTTCTTCAACCATCATCTCGTTTCATCAAAGATAATGTTCTTTTCGTGCTTACCGTTTTAACCGGAGTGTTGTGACCTTTTTGCTCAAGTTCTTTTTGCCTTATCAAGTCTTGCATCCCTTCTAAACCGGAGTGCTACCTGAATCGGTTTTTTTCCTTTCCCCTTTCTTAACGGCGTGCTTTCAACTTCGTTTATCTTTGTTGTATTCTTTCTCGAAATGGCTTAACCTTTTCAAGGTTTTTTGGTTTCACCCGTTTGTCAAAGGAGCAACTTAGTTTTACCTCTTCTCTTTCTCTTCCGTTGTCCCTCTGGTGCCATTCTAGATCTCGGGACGAGATCCTCTCGTAGTGGTGGAGTGTTGTAACGCCCCGAGACCGATGTGCTAGGTGTCCTCCAGTTATTCGTTGTTGTTGTCTTGTCATTGCTTGCGTGTCATGCTTTGCATACCATGTCATCATCCGCATTGCATCATCATGTTTTCAAAACCTGCATCCGTCCGGGTTTCCCCAGTGCCATCCGTTGTCTGTTCTGAGCCAAACACACTTGCACACGCCCGCGGCATGTCCGAAATAGTATTTTATAAGTGGCTGGAGAATGTTCTCGGAATGGGATGAGAGTTGATGTGTGGTCTTATTATGGTGTAGATAGACCGCCTGTCAAGTTTCATCGCATTTGTATTTCGTTTGATAGCCCAACGGATAACTATAGCGACATTATAGTCGGTCTTTTCGTCGGACGTTTTCGGTCTCCGGAAACCCTGCCGGGCTGCATCTCTCCCCTCTTCTCTCAGACCAACCCGCTCTCCACAGTCCACTACCTACCATCAGGACCTACCTAACCCCTCTCGTCAGCCCGCGGCCCTCCTCGCGTGCGCGCCCGAAAGTTGTCCCGGACCCGACCCGGACAGTCGTCACCGTTGGATCCGGATCATCCCCAAACGTCTACAAAACGTCTCCGTTTTCTTAATTGGGCTACCTAACTTATTTATCCGAAACCGTCCGATTTTGATTGGAGGGTCCAAACCTAATCCTTTTGTTCCCTATATATAGACCAACCCCTACCCAAATCAGATCAAACCCTAAAACCTAGGGAGCCTGTCCGGTCGTGCCGCCGCCGCATCTTCCTTGGGATCCCCATCGCCCAATCCAGTGCCTCCTCTGTTTTTCTTTGATTCAATCCCCTTCGCCTCCTCCTTCTGGTCTCGGTCTTGCCCGAGCACCCTGCTTCCTCGTCGCTGCTCCCACCGTCGAACCTGAGCCACTTCCCTCGTCGGCGACCGAAGCCACCACCAGGCCGACCCCGTGCTCTCTCCCTTGTTCCTCCTCCCTCCATTTTTCCCTCCTGTGGCTTCCTCTGCCTCTCATCCCTCTCTCTTCTCTATACAGGTGCTCCCCACGCCATGGAAGCCGCCGCAGGCCTCCACCTCGACCACCGCCGCCATGGACCAACGCCGCCGTCGAGCGCCATGGCTTCCCCTTCAAGCTTCTGCGCCGCCCGGAGCTCCTCGAGACCGGCCGGATCCGTGCGCTACCTCGACTCTAGCCTATCGGAGTCGCTTCACCGCGGCCTCCCCCTTTTCTCGATGGAGCAAGCCAGGCTCTTCTTCCCCGCGCCACTGAGCCCGTTCGGTGCCGCACCCGAGCTCCTCCCAATCGATCCGGGGCGTCCCCCACGCTGACAGACCCCTTCTTCCTCGCCTCGTCGTCGGCGAGCCTCACCACCATCGACGGATGAAGCCCCAGAGAACTCGTCGCCAGTCTTCCCTGCCTTGTCCAAGTGGGGATTCAGCGCCTTGCCGCCCGGATCCAGCCGTCTTCGCGTTGCTAGCACGCCCGATGCCTCCTCCTCGTGCGTCCGTAGCCCTTGCCTTCTCTCTTCTTCTCCTTTTCCGTTATGCTTCTCTGACTTTATTGCTCTCTCTCTCTATCCTTGCCTCAAACAGGAGCTCCAGCCGGTGCCACCATCATCGGAGATGGGCTCCCGCCGGCCGGATCCGATGCGCCCCGTGTCCTCGGCCTCGTCCCCGTCTCCAGGGCATTGCGCCGCACCACCTGCGCCGCTCGCAAGCTCCTGCTTCGCCCCTGCATCCCCTGCTTCGAGCAGGAGGAGGAATGCATGCCTCAGGCATTGACTGCGACCACTCCATGCGCCTGGGCCGCCTCTTCTTCGCCTGGTTGACCAAGGGCCAGTCGCGCCAGATCCGGCCCAAGGCATATAGTGAGCCTCAGCCCAGCTACTGATTGTCCCTGTGCAGTGTTGGGCCGTGTTCCATTTCAGCCCGATAGTGTTTTTTTCTCTGTTGCGATTTTAGCATTTTCCCAGGTTTTGTTGTTTTATAGAAAACCCCTTGTAAATCATGCATATAATAACTTAATAACCGCGCATCATATTAAAATGATTTATATATGAAAGTTGCTTAGAATCTTGTCTAGTTTCATAATATGCAACTTTCAGCCATGTTTAAAATGCTTAAAATGATGTTTATTTAAATTTGCTTAAATAATGTGTTAAAATGAATCCTTTCATAATTAAATAACCGTAGCTCCAATTTTAATAAACTTTATATGTAAATGGTGTAGAAAAATGCCTAGTTTAACATGGTGGCATCACTTTGCATGTTTAACAACTCTAAAATTGTGATTAGTGCAGAACAGCACCAAATCTAAGATATGCATATGGGGATTTACCGGAATTTTTTGTTCATTGTTTCCGGCCTCATTTAACCTTGACTAGATAGGTAGTTTTATTTTGCTTCACCCTCTTGCCATGTTTAACAACATTTAATATTGTTGGGTACATAAACGAGATCGAACTAAAAACTTGTCGTGGTGTTTCGTCAATATGCAACTCGTTGCATATTGAGCTCCACTTAATTTGTAGGGTTGCTTGTGCACTTTGCCATGCCATGCCTCATTAAACCAGACATGCATCATACTTGTTTGCGCATCGTGCCATGCTTATGTGGTGGTTGTTTACTATGTTGTTTGCTTTCTTTCCGGTGTACTTCGTCTCGGTAATCCGGTATCGTCGTGTTGTGAGGATTCATTCGACAACGTCCGTTTGTCTTCTTCATGGACTCGTTCTTCTTCCTTGCGGGATTTCAGGCAAGATGACCATACCCTCGAAATCACTTCTATCTTTGCTTGCTAGTTGCTCGCTCTTTTGCTATGCCTATGCTGCGATACCTACCACTTGCTTATCATGCCTCCCATATTGTTAAGCCAAGCCTCTAACCACCTTGTCCTAGAAAACCGTTGTTTGGCCATGTTGCCGCTTGCTCAGCCCCTCTTATAGCATTGTTAGTTGCAGGTGAAGATTGAAGTTTGTTCCTTGTTGGAACATGGAGATGTTGTTCCTTGTTGGAACATTGTTACTTGTTGGGATATCACAATACCTCTTATTTAATTAATGCATCTATATACTTGGTAAAGGGTGGAAGGCTCAACCTTTTTGCCTAGTGTTTTGTTCCACTCTTGCCGCCCTAGTTTCCGTCATATCGGTGTTATGTTCCCGGATTTTGCGTTCCTTACGCGGTTGGGTTATAATGGGAACCCCTTGACAGTTCGCCTTGAATAAAACTCCTCCATCAATGCCCAACATTGGTTTTACCATTCGCCCTAGCCTTTCCTTTTCCCTTGGGAGTCGCGCTCCTGAGGGTCATCATTATTTTAACCCCCCCCGGGCCAGTGCTCCTCTGAGTGTTGGTCCAAACTAGAGCCCCTTGCAGCGCCACCTCGGGGAAACTCGAGGTTTGGTTTTAGTTGTACGGACTGCTCATCTGAGTGTGCCCTACGAACGAGATATGTGCAGCTCCTATCAGGATTTGTCAGCACATTCAGGCGGTGTTGCTGGACTTGTTTTACCATTGTCGAAATGTCTTGTAACCTGGATGCCGAGTCTGAACGAAATGTCTTGGGAGAAGGAATATCCTTCTTTGACCGTGAGAGCTTGTGATGGGCTAAGTTGGGACACCCCTGCAGGGATTTGAACTTTCGAAAGCCGTGCCCGCGGTTATGGGCAGATGGGAATTTGTTAACGTCCGGTTGTAGAAAACCTGAAGTTGACCTTAATTAAAATGCATCAACCGCGTGTGTTACCGTGATGGTCTCTTCTCGGCGGAGTCCGGGAAGTGAACACAGTGTTGGAGTTATGTTTGACGTAGGTTGTTCTAGGATCACTTCTTGATCATAGTTGTTCGACCGTGCTTTTGCCTTCTCTTCTCGCTCTCATTTGCGTATGTTTAGCCACCATATATGCTAGTCGCTTGCTGCAGCTCCACCTCATACCTTTTACCCTTCCTATAAGCTTAAATGGTCTTGATCGCGAGGGTGTGAGATTGCTGAGCCCCCGTGACTCACAGATACTTCCAAAACCAGTTTGCAGGTGCCGATGTTACCGAGCAGGTGACGCAACCAAGCTCAAGGAGGAGCTCGATGAAGATCTTGTCCTTTATGTTGTTCCGTTTCCAGTTGATTAGTAGTGGAGCCCAGTCGGGACGATCGGGGATCTGTGTAGCTTTTGGGGTAGTCTTCTTTTATTTTGTTCCGTAGTCGGACCTTGATTGTATCTGTTTGATGTAATGCTTTATTCATGTAATTGTGTGAAGTGGCGATTGTAAGCCAACTATGTATCTTTTTCCCTTATGTATTACATGGGTTGTGTGAAGATTACCTCACTTGCGACATTGCTTTCAATGCGGTTATGCCTCTAAGTCGTGCTTCGACACGTGGGAGATATAGCCGCATCGAGGGCGTTACATTCTACCCCCACGAGTCTCGGCAGACCTTGTCAGGGTTCCTAGGTTGTCTGCTTCTGGTGGTGACCTCGCCCCTTGCCGGGATCGCCTTCTCGGCAAGGGAGGCCCTTCTCTTGCCGATATATTGCTCCTCTGGCTCGATCTTGGTCCCTCTGAGTTGTATGTTGGTTCTTCAATTCTCTTGGTCCCTTGTACTCTGGTCTGGCCTTGGCTTGTCCGTGCACGAGTCATGGGAAAATGCATACCCCAATATTTTTTCCCCAACATAAGCCCCTAGGCCTGAGCCTTAGGTGTCGTGTGGCACATTGGGTTAGGCCCCAAACAGTGCGTGGACACGTGGCAGGAGAGGGCTGTGCGTGCCGTTCCATCATGGCGACCAGTCAACCCAACGTTCACTTTGCGCAATTACTGCGCATCATGGGGTCGTGGCACTGCTGCAGGTATGCTAAAACGGTAACTTTCTAAAGCGTCGTGCCTCCACCCTGTTCCCCCCTTAAGAGTAGGGAAAGGCAGAGCGGCACAATTCACCTGTCTCTCGCCCTGCTCCTCCATCTTCTTCCTCCGTAAGCCAAACGATAGTTCCTCATCTCGCTCCTCCTTCCGCCGCCACCCTCCCCAACGAATCCTTCCCCTCTTCGCGTTGACGCAGCAATGGGGAAGAAACCCACGGAGAAGAGAAAGCCGACGACCGCGGCGAAGGAGGCCGGTGCCGAGGGGAACAAGAGGTCAGCGGAGCTGAACAAGAAGTGGAGCAAGGACGTCGTCTTCGTTCCGTCGACCTTGAGAGGCCCCATTCTTCAGACGAAGTATAGATATCTGTGGGGGCGGCCTATTGAGAAAGGGCATGGGGTGCCCGTAGTCTACTAGACGGGTGAGGTGGATCCCCCCGATTCTTATTGGTTCTTTGCCACTTACTTCATATGCGGCCTCTGTCCCCCCTTCTCTGGGTTCTTTGAGGCGATTATGAACTTATATGGGTTCTATCTCCTTGATTTCACGCCCAATGCAATGGCGACTATGGCCATCTTTATGCATTTGTACGAGAACTTCATCGGACTGACGCCCAATGTGGATCTGTTCCGGCATTACTTTGTCCCGAGGGCCGAGAGCAAAGTCAACCGCTCTAGGATCATCAGCTGGATGTCGCGCTCGCCAAGGAAGATGTGGGATTACCTCCCTGGGTACCAGCGCGAGAGGTGGGATGAGTAGAGAGGAGACTGGTGCTGGATCTAGGACAAGGAAGCCCTCGAGTTTTGCGAAGCACGAAAGGAGTGCGTCGAGCGCGGCAAGGATTGGAGCTTGAGGGGGATCACCAAGGATAGGTTGCGCCCGGCAATTAACAGGATCACCCGTCTGGCGGCTGCCGGGTTATCCATCGAGCATGCGGGGAAGATTTTCTTCTCCATCGCATCTCACCACTACAGGAAAGGGACAAACCTGCATGGATCTGTGGATTCGCGGCAGACGGGATGATGTTGCTGCCGGGGCTGGCCAACAACTTATCAGTTTATGGCCACGGTTGGTTGTGTGACCAACTATTTGGCCACTTCGAGATGTTCAAACTCCCGGCAACCGTCATCCCCCTGAACATCAACTCTGCCCGAGATCAGATATTGAAGTGGAAGCCAGATTGCAACACTAAGGGGGTATCGAGCACTTGGCGGCTCCCTTCCCTTGACGAAGAGCTTCAGCGGTCGAGTGCCCTGGTGGAGAGGGCCACCAGGACTGAGGGCGAGATGTATAAGTGCACCTCTGCTATGGAGGTGGCGTATATTCTTGAGAGGGTCGAGGAGGACAAGGCGGCCCGCCATGCAGAGATGGAGAAGCTGCAAAGGCCGGGAAAGGCAAAGGGAAGGATGGGGATGGGAGCTCTTCCCAGGGCGGCAGCAAGGCGCAAGCCACGGAAGATGCTGTCGGGGAAGAGCTTGTCGGAGATAACTTTGCCGGGCTAGACACCCTAGACACGGCAGCAACGGAGCTCCAGGAGGGAGAGGAGGAGGAGAGGGGGGAGGACGCGGCAGCGGCCCCTGAAGACGAGTGGCTTGCAGCTAGAATGCAAGCCCCTGCACCGGACCCGGACTAGCGCACCCGTCGGCGTGCCGCGGCCCGAGGGGCGGCGACTTCCAACCTAGCGCCAGCCATCAAGAGGGTGAAGAAGACCTCCACCAACTCTACCAAGGCCGAGGTGGCATGTCGCCAATCCCCTCGTCTCGCCTAGGCCAAGGCTCCTTCTACCAAACGGCTGGCAGCCACGAAGTCGGAGCCTAGCCTTTGCTCCGGCTCGAGCTCCTCGTAGAGCTCGTCTTCCCTGGAGCTCCTGATGTCACATCAGGCGCCGAAGCAGCCGGAGAGTTCCACCCTTCCGCCTATGAAGAGACGACGGGAGTCTCCCCCTCCCATAGAGTTCAACTTGAACTCCATGCTCATCGCGGAAGAGTAAGGAGGGTTCCTCTTTGTGGCAAGCACCTTTCTTAGGCAGATTTGAATGCTTTGTCTGACTAACCTCTCTTTTTTGTCGTTGCCGGCAGGGAAGTGAAGGAGGACACGGAGACCCTCATTCACCGTTCCAGGAAGAGGCTCTGGCGCCTCGGGTCGCTGGAGGGCATTGGGGGCTCTGCTTCGGCCGGGAAGGACACGGAAAACCTCACGCCGAGCCCGCAGCCCAGCCCCCAGCTTGGGAGCGCAGACTTGGCCCCGCCCACCGGACATGATGGAGGCAGCCATTCTGCCCCTCCACATGGACGAGGTGGCGAGACAACGCAGGGTGAGCCCCTCCCTGAGGGGCATGCCTCCTCTACTGCTCAAGCCGAAGAGGTCGTCATGGAATCCTTCGCGGCAGAGACTGTGCAGAAGGCTGCCGAGCCCACCCCGATAGAGGATGAAGCTCGCAACCCGGCAACAACTGCTGCCGGGGAAACAGAGACCCCTGCCTGGCAGACTTCCCCAAGTATCTGGCTGAACCCTTCTTTTCTTTGATACTCTGGCTGCCTCCACTAGTTTCTTCATTCGCTCAAGATTTCCGCTTCTTCACTATTTACCGGCCCTCCCATGTGCAACCCCCAAACTGAAGAATGAGATTTGCTAGAGGTGGTGGCTGACATAGGGATGTCTGCCGCAGACGAAGCCACAAGGCTCTTAGCTGCTGAGGGTCAGGATCTTGCCACTTGGGATGTTCAAGGCTCCTTGGTGGTGATGGAGCATTCTTTGGTGGACGCCCCGGAAGGGGGAGTGTCCATTGAGATGAAGATCCCGCTCCAGACCATGGGTCCTCTTCCCACTGCCAGGACCATCACTGAGATTCCGCCACCTTCCTTGATTACACTAGCAATGGTGTTGTCATTGCCTGACATCGGAACCCCCGACCCGTCCATGGCGGACACAAATCTTGACGAGGAGCTTCAACGTCTTTTGGCACCACTATATCTGGGAGGTGTGGAGGCCGATGACTCTGCTGCCATCAATATGGATTTGTCCTTCATGGAACCATGGCGGCAAGCGTGAAGGAAATGCAGTCCCGACACCACCAAAAGTGGCAGGGGCTCAAGGAACGACGCGAATCCGCCGACAAGGTGGATCAGAGGCTGAAGGACAAGTGCCTGGAGCTGTGTGAATGGCACGACAAGCAGTTTAAGGCATTCATGAGGCAGCAAGAGACCCTTCAGATGATGAGGGAAGATGTCATGGCTCGGGAAGGGCATCTAGCAGATCACGAAGTATCTCTAGACGCCAGGGAGCGAGAGATCTCCCTTCGGGAGGAGAACCTTGAAGCTACCCTACGCGCCAACAATGAAGACTTGGAGGCCCTGGTGCAGCAACGCACCAAGGAGTTGGAGGATAAGCATGAGGTTACCCTAGACACCCTCACCACTGACCTTGCCGCCCAGCTGAAGAAGCTTGTTGAAGATTTGGACACCGCGTCTTCAGCCAGGGTTGAGCACGACCGACAGGTGGCCAAACTGAACGAAGACCTTGCCGAGAGCGCCAAGAAGGTGGAGGCACTCAAAGAGGAAGCACAACAAGCAGAGCTTCACCTGGCTGATGTGCAGTCACAGCTCTCCCCCAAGACCCAAAGCCTTGAGACCGCCAACAACAACATCTCTGACATGAAGGCAAGAATCAGCTTGCTGGGGCAGTTGACGGAATCCCTTGAATCCCGGCAGCAGTTGTTGTCCAAGGACTTGGGAACTGCCAAGTGCCTTCGGCAAGATGTAGAGGACAGGCTGAAGAATCGGGTCAACATGAACAACCTCTGGATCAAGAGTCTGATTGACATTGCAGAACGTCTTGGCGCCCAAGCTGCGGCGATGGGCATGGACGGCCCAGTCTACTCAGCCAGCAAGGAGGAGGTCCCAAGTGTCAAGTTGGGGCTCTTCTTCAATGAGTTGATCATCAAGCTGAAGGTGCATGAAGAGGGGAGGGCCAAGCTTTTCGCGACTGAGTCACGGAGGCTCGCTCACAATGCCCTGTTCATGGTCTTGAGCAACACCGCCTGTCACCATCCAGAGCTTGATCTTGACGACGCCTTCAAGAAGCCGCCAATAGGTGCTAACGTCGCGGCCGCTGAGGAGAAGGCCGCTCCCATGTCGACAAGGTTCTTCGTGTTTGAGCTATTCCACCTGTCCACTGGATCAAGCATCGGGCCTCTGTCGTCTCCATGGGGCCCTATATGAAACATGACATATATTTTGTGTTTAGTCGTTTTATCTCTAGTATTTGCACGAGACTGATATTTCTAGCTGGATCTTTAAATGCATGTTTATCCCTTTAAACTCTATATGCTCGTGTTCGTATGATCAATTCCTATCCATGTTCTGGATGCCTGCCGATATCATATTGCCGCGATTGTCGTAAGGGTCCGGCCCTTAACAGTCATCTTGGCATGGATGCATTTTGGCAGGTTTTTCCTAGGTAGCTCTCGATGCAGCCTCTTGACCTGCGAGTGTGGCTCTGGATAGGACGATGGAGCGATCAAAGAAACTAGCCAAGGTTCCATTGCATGAGGGATTTCTCGGTACGAAAACTCACTAGAGTTAAGGGATAAACGACTGCATATATCTGAAACGCATCAACAAGAAGTGATAACGTGAACTTAGCTTTTGTTTTAAGCCTCTTTTTCTTCTAACGGGCCGCGCGCGTTCGACGCGTCTGTGACGCCTGAAGGAGTAGAAAGCAATCAGGTGGTTTCTCCCGGCAAGGACCGGCATGTATTTCTTGCAGCTGTGGGCATCGGGGCACGCTGTCGGGCTTCTCTGGTCCTCTTTGCTTTTGCTCCCCTCCCCTCGAGTCAGCGCAGCGGCTGCGGTCGCATGGGTCATGCCAATGCAGGCAGCCTTGTCGAAACATGCTTATCGGGGCATCAATCGGAGGACTCATACCAGCGCTTTGCTCCGAATTATCGACGATAGGGGAAATACTGGACCGAGCGTCGCATGGCAATCATCGACGTCGATGATGCCGAGGTGAAAGCAGCTCGACTGCTGACGAGAGGGAGGAACATGGAGGAGGGAACTCACACCCGCACGTCTTGTGCCCCTTCTTCCGGACGGTGGCCGAATGGCAAGAACGCATACGAGCTGCCGGGATAAATATACCGCCGTCAGCGGGGGTCTTGGTCGTAACCGTGTCTACGATGAAGCTTGGAGAGCGATAGAACGACACGGGGGAGGCCCCGCACTTTGCTTCCGCATCTCCGAGGGCGCCACAGTTAATGGCGCTGTCGAAGATGAAGATGGCGATGAAGATGACGCGCTGCGCACGCCTTCAGATTCGCACAAGCGAGCCCCCTACCTAGCACGCCAAAGATGTCAGCGGATATCCACGGCCACCTATGGGACCAGGAGGCCCCTTGCTGGTTCGGCAGGGGGATGTCGCTTTACGCAAAGAGCAAACCAGCGCGCGGTAGCATGACAGAAAGCACACAAGCAATTTACCCAGGTTCGGTCCTTCGTGAGGCGTAAAACCCTACTCCTACTATGGTGGATTGATGGTGGAATGGAGGTGGTGGAGCATAGTACACTTGCCCGGCATGGGTTGCCTTAGGGCGACAACGACTACGCGCGTATGGTGGTGTGGGTTCGTCAACTTTCCAACCCCCTATGGGTGTGATGGGCCTCCTTTTATAGATCAAGTGGTCACCACAATGGAAAGTAGTCATTATCCACTGATATGATAGCAAACAGTGCTATCATACCTAACTCTACGGGCTGACAAAGTGCATTAAATGCACCGCTTTGTGTCACATCACTGGTGACTCGGCAAGGTTTGTCGTGCTATCTTGCTAGCTCCGCGCATATTCCCTTGACACATCGCAGGATGGGTGTCATCTGTGGGTTTCTTTTGTAGGAAATGGCTGCCATGTGGTGAATGGTTGTCACCTAATCACCTTGCGGCTTGACACCGCGCTGATTGACAACGTGGGTCGTGCTCGAGTAGTTGGTGGGGTGGTTTTGCCCCCGCAAGTCCTAGCAGACCTTGCCAGGGTGCCTGCGTTGCCTGCTTCTGGTGGTGGCCTCGCCCCTTGTCGGGCTCGCCTACTCGGCAAGGGAGGCCCTTCTCTTGCCGATATATTGCTCCTTTGGCTTGATCTTGCATCCTCTGAGCTGTGTATTGGTTCTTCAAATCTCTTGGTCCCTTGTACTCTGGCCTGGCCTTGGCTTGTCCTTGCATGAGTCAGGGGAAAATGCATATCCCCTTTTCCCGACACATCACATGGAACAATGCTCTAATAATGAAGAGCATCACACTTTTATTTACTTACAACTCAAGAATTACAACTCCATACTTAGAACAAAATATTGCTCTAGATGAATGCCTCCGACGGTGTACCAAGATGTGCAATGAATCAAGGGTGACATGTATGAAAGAATTATGAATGGTGGCGTTGCCACAAATACAATGTCAACTACATGATCATGCAAAGCAATAAGACAATGATGATGCGTGTCATAATAAATGAAACAGTGGACAGTTGCTTGTCAATATATCTCTGAATGGCTTTGGAAATGCCATAATAGGTAGGTATGGTTGGTTTATGTTACCGGCGAAAGTTGCACGACACAAGAGAGGCTAGCAATGGTGGAACGGTGAGAGTGTGTATAATCTACGGACTCAACATTAGTCATAAAGAACTCACATACATATTACAAAAATCTATTAGTTATCAAAACAAAGTACTACGCGCATGCTCCTAGGGGGATAGATTGGTAGGAAAAGACCATCGCTCGTCCCCGACCGCCACTCACAAGGAAGACGATAATAAATAAATCATGCTTCGACTTCATCACATAACAGTTCACCATACATGCACGCTACGAGAATCACAAACTTTAACACAAGTATTTCTACAATACAAAATTACTCACTAGCATGACTCTAATATCACCATCCTCATATCTCAAAACAATCTTAAAGAATCAAACTTCTCATAGTATTCAATGCACTTTATATGAAAGTTTTTATTATATCCCTCTTGGCTGCCCATCATATTAGGACTAAATTCATAACCTAAGAAAATTACCATGCTGTTTAAAGACTCTCAAAATAATATAAGTGAAGCATGAGAGTTCATCAATTTCTTCAAAATAAAACCACCGCCCTGCTCTAAAAAGATATAAGTGAAGCACTAGAGCGAATGACAAACTACTCCGAAAGATATAAGTGAATATCAATGAGTAGTCGAATAATTATGTAACTATGTGAAGAATCTCTAACACTTAATAATTTCAGATCTTCGGACTTTATTCAAACATCAAGCAAAACAAAGTAAAATGACATTGCAAGGATAGCACATATCATGTGAAGAAGCAAAAACTTAGGCTCAACCAAAACTGACCAATAGTTGTTGAAGAAGAAAGGTGGGATGCCAACCGGGGCATCCCCAAGCTTAGATGCTTGAGACTTCTTGCAATGTTGACTAGGGATGCCTTGGGCATCCCCAAGCATGAACTTTTGTGTCTCCTTAATTCCTCTCATATCACGGTTTCCCTAATTCTTAAAAACTTCATCCACATGAAACTCAACAATAACTCGTGAGATAGGTTAGTATAAATCCATGCAAAACCTTATCATTCTCTATTGTATAAAATCACTAAAATTATTATTTGATATTGCATACTAAATGCCTCTGCATATTTCATACTCCTATCCTCAAATAGAATCATCAAACAAGCAAACATATGCAAAGAATGCAAACATAACAGCAATCTGTCTAAACAGAACAGTCTGTAAAAAATGCAAGAGGAATCATACTTCCCTAGCTACAAACATTCTGAAAAATTACCACACTGTAGAAAATTTGTTTTACTCATTGCATAAAAATTTCAAGATTTTATCATGTTCTGGCTATTCACAAATATTCAAAACTTAACAACAAACTTTCTGTTTTCAAACAACAACATATAGACTTGAAAAATAAGCATGGTAAAGGCTATGCTTGACCTTTTTATTGAACTAAAGGATTTAAAACATTACTCTAAATAACAGCAAGCAAATCCTAAAAGAAAATGACGCTCCAAGCAAAACTCATATCATGTCGTGAGTAAAAATATAGCGCCAAGTAAGGTTACCGATGAACGAAGACGAAAGAGGGTATGCCATCCGGGGCATCTCCAAGCTTAGATGCTTTGTTATCCTTGAATATTACCTTGGGGGTGCCTTGGGCATCCCCAAGCTTAGGCTCTTGCCACTCCTTATTCCATAGTCCATCGAAACTTCACCCAAAACATGGAAACTTCACAACACAAAACTTAACAGAAAACTCGTAAGCTTCATTAGTATAATAAAGCAAATCACCACATAGGTACTGTTGTGAACTCATTCTAAATTTATTTTGGTGTAATATCTACTATATTCCAACTTCTCCATGATTCATACCCTCTGATACTACTCATAGATTCATCAAAATAAGCAAACAACACATAGAAAACAAAATCTGTCAAAAACAGAACAGTCTGTTGTAATATGTAACTCTTGAATATTTCTGTAAATCAAAAAATTCTGAAAAATTGGGCCAACCTGAGCAATTTGCTTATTAATCCTCTGCAAAAAGAATCAGCATTTTTATCATGCTTCTGTTAAAAATGAGAATTATTTTCCTGAGCGCAAAAGGTTCTATTTTTCAGCAAGATCAAATCAACTAACACTGTAAGCCATACCAAAGGTCTTACTTGGCACTTTATTGAAACAAATGATATAAATAATGATTACTACAGTAGCATAATCATGTGACCACACAAAAACAGTAGGTATAAATGTTGGGTTCTATCCCAAGAAGTGCTTTTCTTTAATGGCTTTCTAGCTAGGCATGATGATTTCAATGATGCTCATATAAAAGATAGGAATTGAAACATAATGGGAGCATCATGAAGCATGTGTGTCGGTGCAACAAACCCTGGGACTATTGCCCAACTGTGCACAGGCACAAGATCAAGATGGAAGCACCAGCTTAAGTCAGAGATTGGAGAGCCAAGAGATTCGAAGAACCAACATGTAGCTTAGAGGGACCAAGATTGAGCCTAAGGAGCAAGATTCGGCGAGAGATGGGCCTCCTTTGCCGGGCAGGCGAGCCCTGCAAGGGGCGAGGCCACCACCAAAAGAAAGCAACCAAGGCTCCCCGGCAGAGCCTACTGGGGCTCGTGGGGGTAGAACCACCCCACCAACCACTCATGCATGACTCACGTTGTCAATCAGTGCGGTGTGAAAGCCGCAAGATGATTAAGTGGCAGCCGTTCGCCATATGGCAGCCATTTCCTACAGAACAAGCCTACATGTGACACCCGTCCTACGGCGTGTCAAGAGAACAGGAGCGAAGCTCGCAAGATAGCCCGGCAGGCCTTGCTGGGTGACTAGTGATGTGACACTCAGTGGCACATTTAGTGCACCCTGTCAGCCCGTAGAGTTAGGTATGATTGCACTATTCGCTATCATATCAGTCGATAATGACCACTTTGCCACTGTGGTGTCCCCTTAACCTATAAAAGGAGGCCCATGGCACTCGTAGGAGGGGTTGGGGGTTGGAAAGTTGACAAACCCAAGCAACCATATGCGCGTACTCACTGCGGGCCTAAGGCAAACCCTGCCGGGCAAGTGTACTACGCACCACCACATTCATTCCACCATCAATCCACCAAAGCAGGAGTAGGGTCTTACGCCTCGCGACAGTCCGAACCTGGGTAAATCATTTCTGTTCTCTCTGGTGCGCTGCCGTACACTGGTCTGCTCTTTGTGCAACACGCCATCCCCCTGCCGAACCAACAAGGGGCCACCCGGTCCCATAGGTGGCCGCGGACATCCCGCGACATCTTTGGCGCTCTAGGTAGGGGGAGCGCTTGCGCGAACCTGAAAGTGTACGCCACACGTCATCTTCATCGCCATCTTCATCCTCAACATCACCATCGACCATGGCGCCCAAGAAGAAATCTGGCACCTCGTCCCATCCATCCACCTCGAAGGCTCCACCGCCCGCGGCCTCTAACGTTGTGGGGGACACGGGGGCGCGCGAGGATGTGGATGCTGCTGGGGGCATGGTTGGAGCAGGTGGCGCCATTACCATCTCCCCCACGGCCGGCACGGGGGATGGACCTACCGGAGGAGAACAACATCAGCAGCGTCTTGACAGTCAAGCTCTGCAAGGTGCGGGCAAGTGGGTCACTCCGTCCATGCCCCCTCCCCTCGCTGACGAGCACAGCTGCAGCAACGGCGCTCGGTCCAGGGTGATCCATCGCCCTCCGGTCGCCTCCACCGTGGGAGAGGCCGCGACGCATGCGCCTTCTCCCGGACGAGCCAACCGGGCCGCTACGCTCAACGGAGCTACTGATCTTCGAGCACTACCACCACGCGACCCCGCTGCCCAGTGCTCGTCCCACAGCAGCGTGGCCGCGGCGCCGCCACCGTCACCACCGCTGGCACCATCTGGCGCTAGGCGATGGTGCGTTCGATGTCATCGACATCCATGCCAAGCACGGCCAAGGAAGCCATGGCGCGAGATCAACTATTACTGAGGTTCCCGCCAGCAGCCGAGCAGATGGATGAGTGGCGTGCCACCATCCATAGCCTGCTCGATTTCGCCGAAGCTGGGGGCTCGCGACGTGCTTGCCCACTACAACCTTCCCAAGCAACAGCCACCGCCCGCGCCACTAGCCGTGCGAAGGGGACCGTCCCCACGGTTCAGTCCCCGCCACGGCAGCCGGCGAGGGCGCAACAAAATCAAGACCCCAATGACGTCTCGATGGCCTCTTCTGACCCTCGAGAAAGTCCAGGCCAACGTCGAACCTCGGAAGACAGGCAGCAGGGAGACACGCGTGTCGTCCTCGAACAATGCCGCAACGACCCCCGCTAGACCGACGGGTGCGACGGCATAACATCTACGAGCATGCGCTCGTTGTTCGCTGGTGCCTACCTTTTGAGGTCAGCTGCCTTGCCTTTACATGTGAGTTGTGGCAAGTCCATTGGCCATCCGTTCGCACATTCAAGCCAGAGATACCTGAGAAGTATGACGGAAGGCTAAACCCGGTAGAGTTCCTGCGCATCTACACCATCGCTGTTCAGGCTGCCGGGGGAAGAGATGAGAAGGTGTTTGCCAACTACTTCCCTTTGGCCCTCAAGTCCAATGTGAGCTCTTGGATGATGCACCTGCTGGAAAACTCCATTTCGTCATGGGCAGACATGTGCCACGAGTTCATCGGTGCCTTCACCGGTGGCCACCAAGAGCCCGGCAGGCCCAGCGACCTGCAGCTTCTCCAGCGGAAGGAAGGACAAACCCCCGATAAGTATTTGCAGAGATTCAGTAAAGTTCATAGAAATATTCCAAATATCCATCCGGCAGCCATTATAGCAGCTTTCCAGTCCAATGTGCGCAACCGCCGCATTCGTTCCACAATGAATGTGTGGTTGCCCAAGACTGTGAAAGAACTATATACGTTGGTGGACAAATGTGCCCGGATGGAAGAAGGAATGAAGTTGCCCAGAGATGAGGATTGCATTAATGTTGATTCAAAGGACGAAGATGCATCAACCACTCAGAGGAAGGGCAAGAAGCGCAGTAAGAAGCCAAGAGATAAGGCAGTGATGACCGTAGAAGGTTTGGGCACACCTAGTACCGGCAAGAAGGCCAAGGCTGAGGCCCTCGGCAAGGAAACTACCACATGCACTGCCTGCCGGGATGCCGCTACCGCGGAAAATTTTGGGAAAGGTGATGGGCCATACTACAAGATCCACCGGACCAAAGGCCACGACCTTCAGGAGTGTTATCAGGTTGAGCAACTTGTCAAGAAACAGAGGGCAGAGTATGATAAGCATGATAAGGAAAATGTCAGAATGCTGCTGGCAGTAAGGGCCGAGGCAGTGAAGCAAATCTCCCCGACAAACCCTTTCGGAACCAAGGAAAACCCGCTAGGGGCCAAGAGAAGGAAACCTGTGATGATGGCAGTGATGGAGGGGATGAAGAGGAAACTAGTGAGCAGGAATTTCAGAAGGCCATTGACGCCCTATGCGTTGATGGGGGTGCATCTTTGCAATCCTCTCATCGCCAACTCAAGTGATGGGCACGAGAGGTCAATGCTGTGGAACTAGCGCCAGAGTCCCGGAAACCACTCAAATGGTCTCGCACTCCCATCATTTTTTATGAAGAGTATCAACCTGATCGCACCACTGCGGTGGGGTGTTTGCCATTGTTGGTCTCCCCAACAATTTGCAACCTCAAGGTCACAAAGATGCTAGTGGACGACGGGGCCGGATTGGATCTGATTTCCCTAGCAGTTATTAGCAAGCTTTCAGATAGGAGAAGAGGAGCTAGAGGCCACCGGCACGTTTCAAGGAGTTAATCCCGACAGGAGGCATCCTAAGGGGAAGATTACGTTGCCGGTGACGTTTGGGGGAGAGCTGAACTATCGGGCTGAGAAGATTTTGTTTGATGTGGTTGATCTCCCCCTGCCGTACAATGGGATTATTGGACGACCAGCCCTGGCCAAGTTCATGTCAACATCCCACTATGCTTACAACACCCTGAAAATGCCCCGACCATTGGGAGTCCTCACTATCCCGTCAGATGAGAAGGATGCAATTATCTGTGTGGACAAGATGTATCGGGATGCGACACCAGCAGTCCCCGCCAAGGAAAGCAAAGGAAAGAAGAGGGATTGTAGGACCTCCGGCAAGGATTCCGGGAAGCGTGCCCCCTCCAAGTGCACGACACCCGTTGATGATGTGCCGGAGTGTTCCAACAGCAGGAGATCCAAGGTTACTACACCCCAAGTGAAGAAGGTCCCGGCAGGGCTGGCTGGTGTTGATGGTACTTTTACTATCAGCGCCACCCTCGATGACAAATAGGAAAGCGCTCTCGTTGCCTTCATGCGGGCGAATATCGATGTGTTTGCTTGGCAACCATCTGATATCCCCGGTGTTCCCAGGCAGGTTGTTGAGCACCACCTTTCTGTTTGCCCACATGCCCGACCCGTCAAGCAGAAAGTACGGAAGCATGCCTTGGAGAGGCGGCAATTCATTGCCGAAGAGATCAAGAAATTGGAGGCAGCTAGTTTTGGTCAGAGGAGTACTGCATCCTACATGGTTGGCAAATCCAGTAGTGGTCCGGAAGGCTAATGGGAAGTGGAGGCTTTGCATTGATTTCACATACCTCAACGAGGCTTGCCCAAAGGACCTATTTTCCTTGCCGCGCATAGACCATATCGTGGATTTTACTTCAGGATGTGATTTGCTCTCCTTTCTAGATGCATACTCAGGATACCATTAGATCTTCATGTCCAAGGAAGATGAAGAGAAGACATCATTCATCACTCCATGTGGTACGTACTTCTTTGTCCACATGCCATTCGGATTAAAGAGGGTCGGGTCCACTTTTGCAAGGAAAGTCCAGATCAGTTTTGAGCCACAGTTGCTCAGAAATATAGAAGCCTATATGGGTGATATCATGGTCAAAACCAAGGATAAGGCCACCCTTATCCCGGATTTCGAAGAGACATTTGCCAATCTACGCAAGATCAATCTGAAGCTTAATCTGGAGAAGTGTGTATTTGGTGTTCCCTCTGGCAAGCTACTTGGGTTCTTCGTGTCCCATCGGGGGATCGAAGCCAACCCCGACAAGATCAAGGCCATTGAGCAGATCCAAGTGCCAAGGACAGTTAAGGATGTGAGGCGCTTAACGGGATGCGTTGCTGCGCTGAGCAGATTCATCTCCATGTCTTCCGAGTGTGCCCTGCCGTTCTTCAAGGTTTTGAAGAAGGCGGGGCCTATGAAGTGGACTCTGGAAGTAGATGCAGCTTTGCAAGAATTGAAAGCCTACCTATCATCTGTGCCTACCTTGGTTGAACCCAAACCCCAAGAGCCATTATTGCTTTACTTGGCGGCAACCAACCAAGTGGTCAGTGTGGCCTTGGTAGCACATCGAGAGGTGGATGAGGCAAAAAGTGTCTAGATCACGGCAGAGTCAGAAAAGAATCAGGTCAACAATGAGCATGGCAATGAGAGCAACCCCAAGGACATGACAAGGAAGAAAGTGGTGCAGCGCCCAGTGTACTTCGTCAGCTCCTTACAGGAGGTTAGATCGAGGTACTCTGGCGTGCAAAGGTTGATCTTTGGTCTCGTTATGGCCTCAAGGGAACTGCGCCACTACTTCCAAGCCCATGAGATCACGGTTCTCACTCGTTTCCCGTTGCAAACAATACTCCAAAACCCTGAGGCAACTGGCAGAATAGTGGAATGGGCTTTGGAGTTATCCAACTTTGGTTTGAAGTTTGAGAGCACTTCAACTATTCAGAGCAGGGCATTGGCAGAGTTTATTGAAGAATGGACGCCAACCCCTGATGAGGAAAGGATAGAGACAGCCATTCCCAGCAACGTATCACCCTAAGAATGGATCATGTATTTTGATGGTGCTTTTTTCCTACATGGTGCAGGGGCTGGTGTGCTTCTTGTTTCCCCCTTCGGGGATCACTTGAAGTACGTCGTCGAGATGCACTTTGCTTGGTAAGAAGCCACCAACAATACAATAGAGTATGAAGGGCTCCTTGCTGGGCTTAGTATTGCAGCAGAATTGGGAATTAGGAAGCTAATCATTCGAGGAGATTCACAGCTTGTGGTGAGACAAGTCAACAAGGATTACCAAAGCCCATTTATCGAAGCATACATCAAGGAAGTAAGGAGATTGGAGGAGCACTTTGATGGGTCGCAAAGAGAGCGCGTACCCCGTGAGGAAAACAACATAGCTGATCACCTGTCAAAGTGTGCTACGCAGAAGCTTCCTGTGGAACCAGGAACTTTTGTTCTCCATCTCTCTCAACCCTCCGTATCACCAGCCACAATGGCCCAGAAGAGGAGAAAGTTGGACTACGATAAGCCTCTCCCGACAGAGCCATCCGCTCCCGGTAGAGAACCTACTGGAAACAACTCTTCATAGCCTGCCGAACCACCCCCCAGCCGGGCCTATGGACCCCGCGTACGAGGCTGGTGCTCCCGCAGCAGAGGAGGTGCCGCTAGTCCTTGTTGCCTAGCCTCAGGCTCCAACTTTGGCAAGGCACATTGTCCGCTTCCTCCAAACCGGAGAACTCCCTGGCAACCAAGATGAAGCTGAAAGAGTAGCCTGGAGGTCCAGTATGTATCAATCTGTCGATGACACTCTATACAGAAGAAGGCCCAACGGTGTGAAATTGAAGTGTGTTTGCCGGGAGGATGGAAAGGAACTGCTGGCTGGGATTCACAGAAGAATGTGCATCTCACACATTGGATCATGGGCATTAGTTGGGAAAGCATTCCGGCATGGATTCTATTGGCCAAC
The DNA here is from genome assembly GCF_018294505.1 of Triticum aestivum. Taxonomy (NCBI): domain Eukaryota; kingdom Viridiplantae; phylum Streptophyta; class Magnoliopsida; order Poales; family Poaceae; genus Triticum; species Triticum aestivum. The sequence continues at coordinate 209,161,342 of NC_057803.1, read as the reverse complement.
GGCCCTCCAAGATGCAGTTGACCTCGTCACGACATGTGAAGCCTCCCAGTTCCATTCCAAGAGAACACACCTGCCTGCCCAAGCCCTTCAGACAATCCCTCTATCAAGGCCATTTTCGGTCTGGGGGCTTGATATCCTCGGCCCCTTCCCCCGAGAAATCAGGGGCATTGAATTATTGTTTGTTGCCATTGACAAGTTTACAAAGTGGCCGGAAGTGACTGCCATGAGAAAGGTGACTGCTCAGTCAGTTATGAAGTTCTTGAAAGAATTGGTGTGTCGTTTCGGAGTTCCAGCAAGGATCATCACTTATAACGGCACCCAGTTCACGAGCCACGCCTTCATGCAATATGTTCACACCCTCAGATGCAAAATCTCATTCACTTCCGCAGCACACCCCTAGAGCAATGGACAAGCTGAGAGGGCAAACTCTGAAGTGCTTCGTGGACTCAAGACAAGAACTTTCGATACGCTGCAGAAGCACAACATGCGATGGATTGAGGAGCTGCCGGTAGTTCTCTGGACCCTCAGAACGACACCTAACCGAGCTACCGGACAGACTCTCTTCTCCCTGGTCTATGGGGAAGAAGTAGTTATGCCCATGGAACTCATTTACGGGTCCCCTCGAGTGCTTGCCTACGATGAAGTAGCGCAAGATTAGCACCGGCATGACGATGCTGTGCTACTTGAGGAGAACCGTCTCTGGGCTGCTACACGTGCTCCACTCTACCAGCAAGCCCTGCATCACTATCATAGCCGCAAGGTTCATGCCCGGTGTTTTGAGGAAGGTGACCTTGTCCTTAGGCCCGTTCAGTCCGCCAAGGGTACAAACAAGATGTCACCGAAGTTGGAATGCCCTTACCAGGTGGTATGAGTCACCAGGCCTGGCGTAGTTTGTTTGGAGACCGGAGATAGCACACAGTTGCAAAACTCATGGAATATTGAGCATCTCTGTAAGTACTACCCGTTAGGTGCGAGGCTGTCGGGCACTGCCCGACAGCCACCCTTTTGTACAAGCCTTGCCTCAGTTGCATGTAACCCCTTGTACAAAGCCGGGGCGATGACCCCGTGCAAGATAAAATAAAGAAGCGTTGTGGGGGGGGGGCGATCGAGATCGCATGCATGCACAAGCACACCCAGATCACTACATAAGCATTCCATGAGCATTTGCATATGCATATAGATAGGATTGCATCCTGCATTCATTCTCATCTACATGGAGTTGCAGATTCTTGTCGTGAACTTAACTCCGACAAGGGATGAGAAGATTGCACGACACAGTGATCCCCGACAAGCCAAAAAGAAAAGTTTACCTCTTGTCCATTAGTGTTCTATAAGCTATAACTTGTGCATAGAGAAACCTCACCTCTCTCTTGGAACTAGGGTGCTCCCATGCTTGGCTCCAATGCTGCTTCAGCCTGGATGGTCGCAGTGGCCCTTGGTGAAAAGGGAGTGGGCGGGGGCCGGCGCATTAGTCTGTTCCCTGGCAGACATGGTTTTCCAGCACACGAAAAGGGTGTCTGCAGGATATCCTACCGGGGCAAACTCATTTAATTACAGTAAAGAGGCACTCCACCTCTGCATGGACATATACGTACACGGGTTCCCGGCAAGGTTTATTTCTTTCATTGACATGTATATACAAGTACAAGCATTACAGAACACAAACATAGATGAAAGGCTTACATTCTTTGAATTACAATTTGGCAATTGCCCACAAGTTTAAGATTGAAAAAAGATAAGTGCCTGTTATGCCTTTGCCCCTGTCCATCTCCTACAGGAAGACGTCGAAGGGGCCGGAGGCGCACACAGCTAGGATTCGGTGCCTCCCCAGGATTAGGACAGCGCCGCACCCTGGCAGGGAGGAAGAAATCGGAGGGCAGGCGTGGATGGTGACGCTACTGGAGGACCAGGTGGGGGGCACCGAGTCACCGGCAAACATGACTCGTTGGAACGGTCGTCCCCATTCTTGATGCATCGTGGTTTGCCACTGCCGTCCGCATCACTACCACCCGAAGACCTCGACGCGACCACCACACCGGGCACCATGTTCTCTAAGCCCTTCCATAGAGAGCATGGTCGTCCCCGGGAGCCCTGACGTTAGAAGTCACCGCACATCCCAAAGACGTGTGAGAAAGCAAGGAGCCTTCCTGTCCAACGAGAAAACTGTGCCCAGGAGGAGCTAGATTCGCCCCCGTTAGCGACAATCTCTTCTACGGCTCCTCCCCGATGCCGCACAAGGAATAATAATCGGGAGCGGTCGACTACCACATGTCGTGCCCATCTCGAGCCGCGATGTGGTGCTGGTCGCATCCCCTCCCACTGAAGTCAAGGCCACGGGCGACCCGACAACAAGTGCGCCGGGGTTGGCACTCCCGGCGTCGGTGCCACGCCGCCCGAACCCTCCTCTCAGATTTGAGGGAGATCGCAAGTAGGAGCCCAGGGGTTGGCCCCAGGCTCTTCTCTTCGGCATCACTGGCGGAAGTAGAGAACAAGGGAAGAAGAAGGAGAAAGCGAAGATGGATGGCTCTGCCCTCCTCTGTCTCTCCCTTTTATAGGCTGGGCGGGGAAGGGTAGCCGCTCCGTCCATGGATGATCACCGCCCATCTCCGCCAATTCAAGACGGGCGGGCCCTTTCAAAGGTATTCTCCCGCTCCATGCGCCTCCGTTACCTACCCTGGGCGATGCATGCTGCATACGTGGCTAAGGATAAGGGTGCACTTTGGGAAGAGTAAATTGGCAGTTTCTACCCCATGCATTAAAGTCATTCACGGGCCATCACTAGAGCGGCCCCACCACTATTGGCTTTATGTCGCACGTGGGAAAACCGGAAACATGCCCGGAATCAAGGCCGATGAAGCAGCAACGGAAAACTGAAGGGGCCAACCCCTTCAGCAACCTTGCCTATGCACTTATTAGGCCCTACCCCGATGACGCTTAACAGCACGTTCAGGGCAGGCCCGGGGGCTTCTGTCGGTGCAACAAACCCTGGGTTTGTTGCCCAACTGTGCACATGCACAAGATGAAGATTGAAGCAGCAGCTTAAGTCAGAGATTGGAGAGCCAAGAGATTAGAAGAACCAACATGTAGCTGAGAGGGACCAAGATCGAGCCTAAGGAGCAAGATATCAGCGAGAGAAGGGCCTCCCTTGCTGGGCAGGCGAGCCCGGCAAGGGGCGAGGCCACCACCAGAGGCAAGAACTCGAGGCTCCCCAGCGGAGCCTGCCGGGGCTCACGGGGGCAGAACCACCCCACCAACCACTCAAGCACGACTCACGTCGTCAATCAGTGCGGTGTCAAGCCACAAGATGATTAAGTGGTAGTCGTTCGCCACATGGCAGGCATTTCCTACAAAAGAATCCTACAGGTGACACCCGTCCTGCGACGTGTCAAGAGAACAGGAGCGGAGTTGGCAAGATAGCCCGACAAGCCTTGCCGGACGACCAGTGATGTGACGCTCAGCGGTGCATTTAATGCACCCTATCAGCCCACAGAGTTAGGTATGATAGCACTGTTCGCTATCATATCAGTGGATAATGACCACTTTGCCACCGTGGTGTCCCCTTAATCTATAAAAGGAGGCCCATGGCACTCGTAGGAGGGGTTGGGGGGTTGGAAAGTTGACAACCCGAAGCCACCATATGCGCGTAGTCACTGCGGCCCTAAGGCAAACCCTGCCGGGTAAGTGTACTACGCACCACCACATTCATTCCACCATCAATCCACCAAAGCGGGAGTAGGGTCTTATGCCTCGCGGCAGCCTGAACCTGGGTAAATCGTTTGTGTGCTCTCACCCGTGCTACCGTACGCTGGTCTGCTCTTTGTGCAACGCGTCGTCGCCCTGCCGAACCAACAAGGGTCACCTGGTCCATAGGTGGCCGCAGACATCCCGTGACAATATGACTAGTACATTTAAGTCTAACCCACTTCCTATGCATAGGGATTTTGTGAGCAAAGAATTTATGGGAGCAAGAATCAACTAGAATAGGAAGGCAAAACAAGCATAACTTCAAGATTTTCAACACATAGATAGGAAACTTGATATTATTGAGATATGTAAAAGTATATGTTCCTCTCTCATAATAATTGTCAGTAGCATCATGAAGGAAATTCAACAATATAACTATCACATAAAGCATTCTTTTCATGATCTACAAGCATAGAAATTTTGCTACTCTCCGCATAAAAAAATATTTCTTATTCAGAATAGGTGGAGTAAACTCAACAAAATAACTATCATGTGAGGAATAATCCAATTCAGAATTAAAATCAGGATGAAAAGTTTCATGGTTATCATTATTCATTATAGCATACACGTCATCACAATAATCATCATAGATAGCAACTTCGTTCTCATAATCAATTGGAACCTCTTCTAAAATAGTGGATTCATCACTACATAAAGTAATGACCTCTCCAAATCCACTTTTATCAATATAATCATCATAAATAGGAGGCATGCTATCATTATAATAAATTTGCTCATCAAAACATGGGTGACAAAAAATATCATCTTTATCAAACATAGCATCCCCAAGCTTGTGGCTTTGCATATCATTAGCATCATGGATATTCAAAGCGTTCATAATAATAACATTGCAATCATGCTCATCATTCAAAGATTTAGTGCCAAACATTTTAATGCATTCTTCATCTAGCACTTTTGCACAATTCTCGGAATCCTTATTCTCACGAAAGACATTAAAAAGATGAAGCATATGAGGCAACCTCAATTCCATTTTTTGTAGTTTTCTTTTATAGACTAAACTAGTGATAAAACAAGAAACTAAAAGATTCGATTGCAAGATCTAAAGATATACCTTCAAGCACTAACCTCCCCGGCAACGGCGCCAGAAAAGAGCTTGATGTATACTATGCAACCTTCTTCTTCTAGAATCGTGTTGGGCCTCCAAGCGCAAAGTTTTGTAGGACAGTAGCAATTTTCTCTCAGGTGGATGACCTAAGGTTTATCAATCTGTGGGGGGCATAGGATGAAGATGGTCTCTCTCAAACAACCCTACAACCAAATAACAAAGAGTCTCTTGTGTCCCCGACACACCCAATACAATGGTAAATTGTATAGGTGCACTAGTTCGGAGAAGAGATGGTGATACAAGTGCAATATGGATAGTAGATATAGGTTTTTGTAATCTGAAAATATAAAACAACAAGGTAACTAGTAACAAAAGTAAGCAAAAATGGTATTGCAATGCTTATAAACAAGGCTTAGGGATCATGCTTTCACAAGTGCAAATTCTCCCAACAATGACAACATAATTAGATCATATAACAATCCCTCAACGTGCACCAAAGAGTCACTTCAAAGTCACTAATAGCAAAGAATAAACAAAGAGATTATTGTAGGGTACGAAACCACCTCAAAGTTATTCTTTCTAATCGATCTTTTGGGCCATTCCTATAAGTTTCACAAACAACCCTAGAGTTCGTACTAAAATAACACCTTAAGACACACATCTACCAAAACCCTAATGCCACCTAGATACTCCAATGTCACCACAAGTATCCACGGGTTTGATTATGCGATATGCATCATACAATCTCAGAATCATCTATTCAAACCAACACAAAGAACTTCAAAGAGTTCCCAAAGTTTCTACCAGAGAGTCAAGACGAAAATGTGTGCCAACCCCTATGCATAAGGTCACAAGGTGATAGAACCCGCAAGTTGATCACCAAAACATACATCAAGTAGATCACGTGAATATCCCATTGTCACCATAGATAAGCACATGCAAGACATACATCAAGTGTTATCAAATCCTTAAAGACTCAATCTGATAAGATAACTTCAAAGAGAAAACTCAATCCATTACAAGGAGGTAGAGGGGGAGAAACATCATAAGATCCAACTATAGTAGGAAAGCTATAGTAGGAAAGCCATCAAGATCATGCCAAATCAAGAACATGAGAGAAAGAGATGAAACACATAGCTACTGGTACATACCCTCAGCCCCAAGGGTGAACTACTCCCTCCTTCTCATGGAGAGCGACGGGATGATGAAGATAGCCACCGGTGATGGTTTCCCGCTCCGGCAGGGTGCCGGAATGGGCTCCTGATTGGTTTTTCGTGGCTACAGAGGCTTGCGGCGGCGGAACTCCTGATCTAGGTTTATTTTTAGGGGTTTCTATACTTATAGGAATTTTTGGCGTCAAGAACAAGTCAGGGGGGTCCACGAGTCAACGACAAGGACAAAGGACGTGCCCGGGGGGTAGGGCGCACCCTCCACCCTTGTGGTTGGCTCGGGACTATTCTAGCCCAACTCTTTTGCTTCGGGGGCTTCTTCTGGTCCATAAAAAATCACCGTAAATTTTTAGCTCGATTGGACTCCGTTTGATATTCTTTTTTTGCGAAACTCAAAAATAAGGAAAAAATAGAAACTGGCACTGGGCTCTAGGTTAATAGGTTAGTCCCAAAAATCATATAAAATAGCATATAAAACATCCAAGATAGATAATATAATAGCATGGAGCAACAAAAAATTATAGATACGTCGAAGATGTATCACATATACGACATGGTAAACCTGTGATGTGTCTATTTGTTTCTCTTTTAGAATGCAGATAAATATTGGAGAAGAGTACCCGTTTATGCAATGGTAAAGGAAGTAATGTAGATAAGGTTCAAGATAGTGAGACATCCCTGTTGGTCTCCAAGAAAGCTAATAAAAACTATATTGAAGACACTGAGACAACCCCAAAGTCATGTCTTGATGTAGTGTTGGAGTTGGTGGCCACTACTGCTGACACCAGCTCGTCGAACTCGCTGCGTGAGTCAGTTCGGCTTCTTAAGTCTCAACTTCAAGTTGAAAGACATCGATCAGATGTTTTGCGACAGGAAGCCGAAGGACCGAGGAAGTCCCTACAGAATTCATATGCATACTTTCTGGTGCAACAGCAAGCGCTAGAGGATTTAAGCGCCAAACAAGAGAAAGTTAATAAGCTTGATAACCATCTTGCCAGCATTATGGGTACCCATGATATTTTTTCTTGAGCTCTTCTGAAGTGGTTTTAGTTCTGGACTTGTTTTGTTGCGGTGTTTATTTGCACTGGTCGCCATCTTTGACAACCAGTGTATGTGATATGCTGCTTTGTTCCCTATATTTGCACTGGTGGCGAACTTTGATGCCTAGTGGATGTAATATGTGTAATAGCTGTGATAGCCTAGCGTAAGTTGCTTGCTTATTTATTTCTTTGTTGTCTTCTTTATTTGTTTGCGTGTAGTCAGTGCAGTTCTTTTTCTGCGGTTTGCTAGTGGCCGGAATAACCTATTTTTTAAAACTAGGCCACAATAACCATGGGCTACATATTTACTGTAGTGACCCTGGGCCTCCTACGGGCCGTAGAAACAATGGGCCTTCTATGGGACGTAGCATCAATGGGCCTTCTACGGGCCGTATGACCGATTGGCCAAACCTGGGCCAATAACAAACCGTGCTATGGCCCGTAAACGGGCTAGAGATGGAATCGTAAGTTCATGGGCCGACCATAACGGGCTGTCTTTGATCGACCGTATTTGATGACGCTATGAAAACATCCCAATGGATTAACGGGCCACAAACGGGCCGACTGTAACCACGGGATGAATTTGCCCCACAAGCAGAAAATGCCAGTAACGGGTCGTAAGTAACCGAATGCTGGAAATGAGCCCAAGAATAAATGGGCCCTGAGAAGGTCGAAAGATAACACGGGTTGGAAACGGCCCTACGGAATAATGGGTCAGTAATGGGTATAAAGCTATGCACTGTTCATTACGGGCCAGTTTCACCACAGGCTGTTAATGGGCCAAGAGTTATGAAGGGCCTCATATGGGCCGAAAGTTATCTTGGGCCATACATGGGTCGGAAGTTACAATGGGCTGGAATCATATTGGACGGCCCAGATAACGCTAGTGGGCCTAATTTGGATAGGCCGTAACAGGCCCTGAGATAGCGGGTTGTAAATGGGCTATATGCGAACAGTCCATTAACATGATTTCCGTGGACCGGCCCTCTAGTGTCTTCAAAATCTTGTGGGCCTTTGATAACCCACAAGTATAGGGGATCGCAACAGTTTTCGAGGGTAGAGTATTCAACCCAAATTTATTGATTCAACACAAGGGGAGCCAAAGAATATTCTCAAGTATTAGCAGCTGAGTTGTCAATTCAACCACACCTGGAAACTTAATATCTGCAACAAATTATTTAGTAGCAAAGTAATATGATAGTGGTGGTAACGGTAGCAAAAGGTAACTAATGTCTTTGGTATTTTGTAGTGATTGTAACAATAGCAACGGAAAAGTAAATAAGCGAAGAACAATATATGGAAAGCTCGTAGGCAATGGATCGGTGATGAAGAATTATGCCGGATGCGGTTCATCATGTAACAGTCATAACATAGGGTGACACAGAACTAACTCCAATTCATCAATGTAATGTAGGCATGTATTCCGAATATAGTCATACATGTTTATGGAAAAGAACTTGCATGACATCTTTTGTCCTGCCCTCCCATGGCAGCGGGGTCGTAATGGAAACTAAGGTATATTAAAGCCTCCTTTTAATAGAGTACCGGAACAAAGCATTAGCACATAGTGAATACATGAACTCCTCAAACTATGGTCATCACCGGTAAGTATCCCGATTATTGTCACTTCGGGGTTAACGGATCATAACACATAATAGGTGACTATAGACTTGCAAGATAGGATCAAGAACTCTCATATATTGATGAAAACATAATAGGTTCAGATCTGAAATCATGGCACTCGGGCCCTAGTGACAAGCATTAAGCATAGCAAAGTGATAGCAACATCAATCTCAGAACATAGTGGATACTAGGGATCAAACCCTAACAAAACTAACTCGATTACATGATAGATCTCATCCAACCCATCACCGTCCAGCAAGCCTACGATGGAATTACTCACGCACGGCGGTGAGCATCATGAAATTGGTGATGGAGGATGGTTGATGATGATGATGGCGACAGATTCCCCTATCCGAAGCCCCGAACGGACTCCAGATCAGCCCTCCCGAGAGGTTTTAGGGCTTGGCGGCAGCTCCGTATCGTAAAACGCGATGAATCGTTCTCTCCGATTTTTTTCTCCCCAAAAGAAAATATATAGAGTTGGAGTTGAGGTCGGAGGAGCTCCAAGGGGGCCAAAAGGTAGGGGGGCGCGCCCTAGGGGGGCAGGCGCGCCCCCACCCTCGTGGACAGGTGGTAGGCCCCCTGGTCTTCATCTTTTGCAAGGATTTTTTTATTATTTCCGAATAGATGTTCCATGAAGTTTCAGGTCATTCCGAGAACTTTTGTTTCTGCACATAAATAACACCATAGCAATTCTGCTGAAAACAGCGTCAGTCCGGGTTAGTTCCATTCAAATCATGCAAGTTAGAGTTCAAAACAAGGGCAAAAGTGTTTGGAAAAGTAGATACAACGAAGACGTATCAACTCCCCCAAGCTTAAACCTTTGCTTGTCCTCAAACAATTCAGTTGACAAACTGAAAGTGATAAAAAAAAACCTTTTCAAACTCTGTTTGCTCTTGTTGTTGTAAATATGTAAAGCCAACATTCAAGTTTTCAGCAAAGATTCTGACTAACCACATTCACAATAACGCTTAGGTCGCAAGTTTACTCATATCAATGGCATAATCAACTAGCGAGCAATAATAATAAATCTTGGATGACAACACTTTCTCAAAACAATCATAATATGATATAACAAGATGGTATCTCGCTAGCCCTTTCTGAGACCGCAAAACATAAATGCAGAGCACCTTTAAAGATCAAGGACTGACTAGACATTGTAATTCATGCTAAAAGAGATCCAGTCAAGTCATACTCAATGTAAACTAATAGTAATGAATGCAAATGACAGCGGTGCTCTCCAACTGGTGCTTTTTAATAAGAAGATGATGACTCAACATGAAAGTAAATAGATAGGCACTTCGCAGAGGGAAGCAGGAATTTGTAGAGGTGCCAGAGCTCGGTTTTGAAATAGAGATGAATAATGTTTTGAGCGGTATACTTTCATTGACAACGTAACAACCAAGAGATGGAGATATCTTCCATGCTACACACATTATAGGCGGTTCCCAAACAGAATGGTAAAGTTTATACTCCGCCTCCACAAACAAGCATAAATCCATGGCTTACTCGAAACAACGAGTGCCTCCAACTAACAAGAGTCCCAGGGGAGTTTTGTTTGCAATTATTTTGATTTGATTGGCATAAAGCATGGGACTGGGCATCCCGGTGACCAGCCACTTTCTCGTGAGTGAGGAGCGGAGTCCACTCCTCTTGAGAATAACCCGCCTAACATGGAAGATACGGACAGCCCTAGTTGATACATGAGCTATTCGAGCATACAAAACAGGATATTTATTTGAAGGTTTAGAGTTTGGCACATACAAATTTACTTGGAACGGCAGGTAGATACCATATATAGGTAGGTATGGTGGACTCATATGGAATAACTTTGGGGTTTATGGAGTTGGATGCACAAGCAGTATTCCCGCTTAGTACAGGTGAAGGCTAGCAAAAGACTAGGAAGCAACCAGCTAGAGAGCGACAACAGTCATGAACATGCATTAAAATTAATCAACACCGAATGCAAGCATGAGTAGGATATAATCCACCATGAACATAAATATCGTGAAGGCTATGTTGATTTTGTCTCAACTACATGCGTCAACATGCGCCAAGTCAAGTCACTTAAATCATTCAGAGGAGGATACCACCCTATCATACCGCATCACAACCATTTTAATAGCATGTTGGCACACAAGGTAAACCATTATAAGCTCCTAGCTAATCAAGCATGGCACAAGAAACTATGATCTCTAGTTGTCACTGCAAACCTATTTATTCATAATAGGCTGAATCAGGAATGATGAACTAATCATATTTACAAAAACAAGAGAGGTCGAGTTCATACTAGTTTTTCTTATCTCAATAAGTTCATCATATATCGTCATAATTACCTTTCACTTGCACAACCAAATGAATTGGATAATAATAACAGTGCATGTGCATTGGACTAAGCTGGAATCTGCAAGCATTCAATAAACATGAGAAGACAAGGCAATATGGGCTCTTTTGTCAGATAAACAATAATGCATATAAGAGCTACTTCACCAATTTAATTATGGTCTTCTCCTATTGACCCCCAAAGAAAAGAAAAGAAATAAAACTATTTACACGGGAAAGCTCCCAACAAGCAAAAGAAGAACAGGAAATCTTTTTGGGTTTCCCTTTTTTATTACTACTACAAGCATGGAAATTAAACTAATTAAAAGCTACAACTGATTTTTTTGGTTTTTCTTAAGATTTATTAAACACACAAGAAGAAAGCATACAAAGGAAATAAACTAGCATGGATGATACAATGAAAAAGTATGACCACCGACATCTAGCAATGAGTGTCTGGACAGGAATGTAATGTCGGTGAGAAATACGTACTCCCCCAAGCTTAGGCTTTTGGCCTAAGTTGGTCTATGGCCACGGTTGGCTTGGCGGATATCCATAGTAATAGTTGGGGTCGTACTGAGATGCAGCGGCTATCGCCTCCTGAGCTGCAGCGTGGCGACGAGCGGCCTCCGCCCTCCTCTCGTACTCATCTGCCTCCTCTCTGGTAATAACATATCTTCCTTTTGCCTGATAATCAAAGAAGGCAGGAGCAGGGAGAGTAATACGGACAACACGACGTCTGTCAAAGATTAAACCATACTGGAGAGGTGATTCATTCCTCTCGACAAACTGGTGGTGAACCATAGCATTAAAGTCTAGGTAAGGAGGTAATTCAGTATCATCATTACGTATGGTTTCACCAAGAAAATCAGCTAAGCGGGTTGCATAAATTCCACCAAAGAAATCTCCATTAAATCTATTCAGATGCAACCTACGTGCAACAATGGCTCCCAAATTATAAGATTTATCTCCCAACACATCACTCCTAAGAATACTGAGGTCAAGGACACACATGTGACATGCTTCATCTTTACTGTTAATGTATCTACCTATGAAGAGAGCAAAATAATGTATAGCAGGAAAGTGAATGCTCCCTATGGTAGCTTGTGTTATATCTTTAGATTCCCCCACAGTTATACTAGCAAGAAAATCTCTAAATTCAGATTTGCGGGGTTCCCTGACACTACCCATTGTGGAAGTTTGCAAGCAGTGGTATGATCCTCTAAGTCCATAGTGTAAGAATTTTCATAAAGATCAAACAGGACAGTTGGAGAATTACGTGAAGATGAAAATTCAAACCTCCTAACAAAGGAACTAGTGAGATAGTGATACTGACGGCATTTTTCTTCCTCGAAGCTCACAAGATCAGCGTTACGCAAGTATGCGTTAAATTCTTCATTAATCCCCGCTCGATCCATGAAGTCCTCTGAAGGCCATTCACAGGGCCGCAATGGAGCGTCCCTTGGTGGCTCATCATCAGCATCACGCATTGCAAGCCTGGGCTCTTGTTTCCTTGAAGAGACACCCTGGTACATTTTCCTAAACATATTTCTTCCTCTGAAAAATTTCTGAAATTTTTAGTAACCTCAAAATAAAAGTAAACCAAACTCAATAATATTGATAGCAAATACTCCTACAAGTGCCTAGAGCCTATATCATGCATCAAAACTACTTTTGACCATATAAATTTGACATGCAGGATCAAGAACATGGTCACCTAGGTAGCATAAATTTGCAATAAATAAAGCACTAGAACAAAAACTAATTGGACCAATGGAGGAGTCACATACCAAGGAACAATCTCCCCAAGCAGTTTTGTGAGAGGTGCTTTGAGCAAGGAGATCGAAAATGGCAGCAAAATGAGCTTGGACTTGGGTATGAACTGGATATTTGTGTTTGTGGGAGGAAGAAGGAGTGTGTGGGTGCATGAATAAGTGGAGGAGGGCCACTGTGGGCCCACGAGGTAGGGGGCGCGCCCCTGACCCTCGTGGCCAGGTGCCAGCTCCTCCTGTTGTGTTCTCAATGCCAAATATTCTCAAATATTCCAGAAAAAATCATATTTAAATTTCAGGGCATTTGGAGAACTTTTATTTTCGGGGTATTTTTATATTGCATGGATAAATCAGATAATAGACAGAAAATACTATTTTTATTTTATTTAATATAAATAACAGAAAGTAAGAGGAGGGTACAGAAGGTTGTGCCTTCTAGTTTCATCCATCTCATGCTCATCAAAAGGAATCCACTAACAAGGTTGATCAAGTCTTGTTAACGAACTCATTCCGAATAACATGGAACCAGAGAAATTTCGAATAACACTATGTTACCTCAACGGGGATATGCACATCCCCAATAATAAGAATATCATATTTCTTCTTGACAGTAGGAAGAGGAAATTCAAAACCTCCAAATATAATCGATGGAATTTTTCCAATAGAGTTGATACTATGAACTTGAGGTTGTTTCCTCGGAAAATGCACCGTATGCTCGTTACCATTAACATGAAAAGTGACATTGCCTTTAGTGCAATCAATAACAGCCCCTGCAGTATTCAAAAAGGGTCTTCCAAGAATAATAGACATACTATCGTCCTCGGGAATATCAAGAATAACAAAGTCTGTTCAAATAGTAACGTTTGCAACCACAACAGGCACATCCTCGCAAATACCGACATGTATAGTAGTCGATTTATCAGCCATTTGCAAAGATATTTCAGTAGGTGTCAATTTATTCAAATCAAGTCTATGATATAAAGAGAGAGGCATAACACTAACACTGGCTCCAAGATCACATAAAGCAGTTTTAACATAGTTTCTTTTAATGGAGCATGGTATAGTCGGTACTCCTGGATCTCCAAGTTTCTTTAGTATTCCACCCTTAAAAGTATAATTAGCAAGCATGGTGGAAATTCCAGCTTCCGGTATGTTTCTTTTATTTATAACAATATCTTTCATATACTTAGCAAAAAGATTCATTTTGAGCATATCAGTTAATCGCATACGCAAAAAGATAGGTCTAATCATTTCAGCAAAGCGCTCAAAATCCTCATCATACTTTTTCTTGGATGGTTTGGGAGGAAAAGGCATGGGTTTCTAAACCCAAGGCTCTCTTTCCTTACCGTGTTTCCTAGCAACAAAGTCTTTCTTGTCATAACGTTGATTCTTTGATTGTGGGTTATCAAGATGAACAGTATGTTCAATTTCTATATGATTATCATTAGTAGGTTGAGCCTAATCATGAACATTATCATTAACATTATCACTAGTTTCAAGTTCATTACCAGATTGTGTTTCAGCATCAGAGATAGAAATATCATTTGGATTCTCAGGTGTTTCAGTAATAGGTTCACTAGAAGCATGCAAAGTCCTATCATTTTTCTTTTTCTTCCTATTAGAAGGACTAGGTGCATCCACATTATTTCTTTGAGAATCTTGCTCAATTCTCTTAGGGTGGCCTTTAGGATACATAGGTTCCTGAGTCATTCTACCACCTCTAGTCATAACTCTAACAGCATTATCATTATTCTTACTATTCAATTCATTGAGTAAATCATTTTGAGCTTTAAGTACTTGTTCTACTTGAGTGGCAACCATAGAAGCATGTTTACTAATAAGTTTAAGTTCACCTTTAACATTAGCCATATAATCACCCAAGTGTTCAAGCATATTTGAATTGTATTTCAATTGTCTACCAAAATAAGCATTGAAGTCTTCTTGCTTAGCCCTAAATTTATCAAACTCATCTAATCATGGACTAGCAAACTTGGTAAATGGGATTTCAGCTTTATCATATCTATAGAGAGAATTTACCTTTACTACCTGTGTCGGGTTATCAAGACCATGTACTTCTTCAATAGGTAATGGATTAAGATCATATGTTTCTTCAACAGGCGGTAAATTAATACCGTGTATTTCTTCAATAGGAGGTAAATTCTTAACATCTTCAGCTTTAATACATTTTTCTTTCATAGATTTCTTTCCCTCTTGTATATCTTCAGGACTGAGAAATACAATATCCCTCTTCTTCGGAGTTGGTTTAGGAATAGGCTCAGGAGCTGGCTCAGGAAGTGTCCAATTATTTTCATTTGTCAACATATTATTCAATAGAATTTCAGCTTCATCCGGTGTTCTTTCCCTGAAAACAGAACCAGCACAACTATCCAGGTAATCTCAGGAGGCATCTGTTAGTCCATTATAAAAGGTATCAAGTATTTCATTTTTCTTAAGAGGATGATCAGGCAAAGCATTAAGTAATTGGAGAAGCCTCCCCCAAGCTTGTGGTAAACTCTCTTCTTCTATTTGCACAAAATTATGTATATCCCTTAAAGCAACTTGTTTCTTATGAGCAGGGAAATATTTATCAGAGAAGTAATAAATCATATCCTGGGGACTACACACACAACCAGGATCAAGAGAATTAAACCATATCTTAGCATCACCCTTTAATGAGAACGGAAATATTTTAAGGATATAAAAGTAACGAGTTCTCTCATCATTAGTGAACAGGGTGGCTATATCATTTAATTTAGTAAGATGTGCCACAACAGTTTTAGATTCATAGCCATGAAAAGGATCAGATTCAACCAAAGTAATTATATCAGTATCAAGATAGAATTCATAATCCTTATCAGTAAAAAAGATAGGTGAAGTAGCAAAAGCAGGGTCAGGTTTCATCCTAGCATTTAGAGATTGCTTATTCCATTTAGCTAATAACATCTTAAGTTCATAACTATCTTTGCAAGCTAAAATAGCTAAAGAAGCTTCTTTATTGTAAACATAACCCTTAGGAATAACGGGCAAGTCTTCATCGTCACTTTCATCAATATTATCAGATTCAATATTTTCATTCTCTCTAACCCTAGCAAGTTGTTCATCAAGAAATTCACCAAGTGGCACAGAAGTATCAAACATAGAAGTAGTTTCATCATAAGTATCATGCATAGCAGAAGTGGCATCATCAATAACATGCAACATATCAGAACGAATAGCAGAAGTAGGTTTAGGTGTCACAAGCTTACTCAAAACAGAAGGTGAATCAAGTGCGGAGCTAGATGGCAGTTCCTTACCTCCCCTCGTAGTTGAGGGATAAATCTTGGTTCTTGGATCTTTCAAGTTCTTCATAATGATAAGCAGATATAAATCCCAAGTGACTCAAAGGATATAGCTATGCTCCCCGGCAACGGCGCCAGAAAATAGTCTTGATAACCCACAAGTATAGGGGATCGCAACAGTTTTCGAGGGTAGAGTATTCAACCCAAATTTATTGATTCGACACAAGGGGAGCCAAAGAATATTCTCAAGTATTAGCAGCTGAGTTGTCAATTCAACCACACCTGGAAACTTAATATCTGCAGCAAATTATTTAGTAGCAAAGTAATATGATAGTAGTGGTAACGGTAGCAAAAGGTAACAGTAGCAAAAGTAATGTTTTTGGTATTTTGTAGTGATTGTAACAATAGCAACGGAAAAGTAAATAAGCGAAGAACAATATATGGAAAGCTCGAGGCAATGGATCGGTGATGGAGAATTATGCTGGATGTGGTTCATCATGTAACAGTCATAACATAGGGTGACACAGAACTAGCTCCAATTCATCAATGTAATGTAGGCATGTATTCCGAATATAGTCATACGTGCTTATGGAAAAGAACTTGCATGACATCTTTTGTCCTGCCCTCCCATGGCAGCGGGGTCCTAATGGAAACTAAGGGATATTAAGGCCTCCTTGTAATAGAGTACCGGAACAAAGCATTAGCACATAGTGAATACATGAACTCCTCAAACTATGGTCATCACCGGTAAGTATCCCGATTATTGTCACTTCGGGGTTAACAGATCATAACACATAATAGGTGACTATAGACTTGCAAGATAGGATCAAGAACTCTCATATATTGATGAAAACATAATAGGTTCAGATCTGAAATCATGGCACTCGAGCCCTAGTGACAAGCATTAAGCATAGCAAAGTCATAGCAACATCAATCTCAGAACATAATGGATACTAGGGATCAAACCGTAACAAAACTAACTAGATTACATGATAGATCTAATCCAACCCATCACCGTCCAGCAAGCCTACGATGGAATTACTCACGCACGGCGGTGAGCATCATGAAATTGGTGATGGAGGATGGTTGATGATGACATGGCGACGGATTCCCCTCTTCGAAGCCCCGAATGGACTCTAGATCGGCCCTCCCGAGAGGTTTTAGGGCTTGGCGGCGGCTCCGTATCATAAAACAAAATGAATCCTTCTCCCTAATTTTTTCTCCCCGAAAGCAAATATATAGAGTTGGAGTTGAGGTCGAAGGAGCTCCAGGGGGCCCACGAGGTACGGGGCCGCGCCCCCCACCCTCGTGGATAGGTGGTGCCCCCCTGGTCTTCATCTTTGCAAGGATTTTATTATTATTTCCGAATAGATGTTCCATGAAGTTTCAGGTCATTCCGAGAACTATTGTTTCTGCACATAAATAACACCATAGCGATTATGCTGAAAACAACGTCAGTCCAGGTTAGTTCCATTCAAATCATGCAAGTTAGAGTCCAAAACAAGGGCAAAAGTGTTTGGAAAAGTAGATACGACGGAGACGTATCAGCCTTTAGCTGGGTCGACCCATTATGGTCTGCAAAATCTTGGGGGCCTTTAGTTGGGCCGACCCATTATGGTTTGCAAAATCTTGTGGGCCTTTAGTTGGGCCGGCCTATTTAATCTTTATGGGCCCCTTTTGGGCCGGTCCATGTGTCAACATATCATAGGCGCATCTCGCCCATTGGATGAGTGACATCTGTGCCAACGCAGAGCTGACACATGTTTCCGTCGGCCAATGAGAATTTTACACGTGGAAAATCACCATTCGTCGTGGCTGTTAGCGGGTTATCGGATCCAAAACCAGACCCGATAGCTTAACGGCGACCCGTTATGGTGGATGCCACATGTCGGTTACCCTTGACGAAAGCACTTCCGTGACGCGCGATTTATAGTCATGGAAGTGGACACTTCTGTGATGATAATTTTCATAATGTCATGGAACACTTCTACGACAGCACATGTATGACTATCTTGATTCTATAATAAAATCATCATGGATGTACATGCATGACAAAAACGTGACCTACTGTGACAAACACGTATCATCACAGAAATGTTTTTTTGTAGTGGTGGATACAACCCCGGTGGTGGCAGTGGCTACCACCAGAACAAGCGGCGGCCACAACCCGGGTGGTGGCGGTGGCTATCACCAGGAGAACAACAACAACCACCCCCAGCAACAACAATGGAGATGCAATTTTCAGGGTTATGAAGGTTATGAAGGAAAGTGTCAAATATGTAAAAAGACTAACCATCTCGTTAAGGACTGTGATTTGTGCTATGCTGATGACAGTTCCAAAAAAAATTGTAGATGTCGCCGACGCATCATATGGCGTAGATACCAATTGGTATATGGATATAGGTGCCACCAATCACATCACCAGAGAACTACAGAAGTTGTCGATGCATGAGAAGTATCATGGCCATGATCAAATCTACACCGCAGCAAACGGTTCAAGTATGGAGATAAGTCATATTGGTAATTCAATCATCAAAACCCCACACACAAATCTCGCTATCAATGACATCTTGCATGTTCCTAATGCCTCCAACACTCTTCTATTTGTCCATCATATAGCTCTTGACAGTAACACATTTATAGAGTCTCACCGTTTCTTCTTTTTGATCAAGGATCAGATCACGAAGATAATTCTTCATAGTCTGTGTGCAAGGGCTCTACTCGTTGCTTCCCAGAATATTGCAAATTCAATAAACAAGTGTATGGTGCCAACAAACTCTCTTCTGAAAGGTGGCACCGTCGCTTAGGTCATCCATCTTCTACTACTATTCATCAAATTCTTAGTACAAATAAGCTCCCAGTTGTTGGTGAGAGAAATTCAGAAACTGTTTGTGATTCATCATTGGCATGTGTCGATGCTATACAAATGATTTTTAACCCCTTTCCGCGAAGGCATTTGGAACTGTCTCCAAGTGAGTGTGGGCGATAGGGGGTCCTCCCCACACGACCCAGAAACCGTCGGGGATATGCCCTCCTGGCACACATGCTCGGCAAAATGAGGCCGTGTGCGACCGACGAGTGCTCAAATACGGTAATACATACAATAGAGCTAAAAAATTACAATTATACATGCAAAATTGTTTCCGGTCACAAGTACATCCCACATAGTCAGTCCCCGCTAAACATTTCTGTTCATATGTACATCCCACACAGTCGCTCCAAGGAAAATGTTTCCGTTCACAGGTACATCACACACAATTTTCCCTATTAAATCATTTGTGCTAGTGTTTCCATTGCGCATGATATTAACAATTTTATCGTTTGCGTTACTGAATGCATCACACACGGTGCATAGAAGAAACTGCGTGGCAAAGGCTGTCCATCACACATAGTTTTTATGTGGTAAACATTTGCGCAAGGTGGCCTAACGGAAACAGTTTTCAAGAGAATGTCGTGTGTGATTGTTTATTAATCCAACACGGTTTATTCCTAGAAATTGTCTGCATTGCCCGAGGTCATCGCCCACGGTATTTTCTCAATAACCGTTTGCAATAGCAAAACGCAATTAGCAGGCTAATTCACCATTAGCAGGCTAATTGCCATATTATTATTAATCCATTTATTAAATTGACATGCATATTAAGCACATAATAGATTTCATTTCCATATTAAGGAAGTAGGATTTCATAATTGAAATACATCAGAGTACAACATGATAAAGCTTCAGCACTCAGCTACCCCATTGCATAACTTCACCAGCACCAAGTTTCACATGCAACATGTAGAACCTTTCGAAATTAGCATCATAGATGGTGTATAGACAGATGCATCTCATCTGGAAAACTGCTGAAGCGGAAGGCGAATATTGAGCCTTCATTCACATTGAAGGTCTTTGCAACTTTGGGCCAGTGCCAGTGGATGATTGACCGTCCATCCTTCGTCCTCTTCGGGAACACTTCAATATTGAACCGTGGGTGCTGTATGAAAACCTTCCTCGCCTCCTGACAATAGTGAACTGCTTTGGAAAGGCCTGAAAACAAGGATGTGCATAAATATCTTCTCTATATTGGAATTGGGGCTAAGGAATAAAAAAAGGCAAGGTATAATGGTTAGTACCATCTTGTAGTGAACTGATGTCTTCTTCATTGTGCACACATAGATCTTGTTGTTTTTGTCGCTAATTTCTTTATCCTAACAATCTTTCTGAGTTTCTTGACTTGATTGATATTCACGGACAACTCATTTCCCCATATGCAAAAAGGGTCGAATAGTGGGTCAAAAGCTCTAACAGTAGGACCTACATGTGCAAGACAAAATTGTTTAAAACCTAAATATTAGAATGGTTCCTGCAATTGCACAATAATGTGCTATTAGACAACGGACCATGCACGTGCTAACCTTGATTGTAAACCTTAGTGCGTCCCATTGTTTCCCTGCAACACATATAGGGTAGTTAGTCCGCAGGTTAAGTAAGGGTTCGCATGCTATCAGTAAAATTTGTTGATGAAAAATAAGCACATTGCAGATTCATCAGATTAATTCAAGCCACATGGAAAACCCATTTATCCAGACCAAGCATGATTAAGAACTAGGAAATATAGCACTTGTATATGTTTCTCATGTATTAAGTGCAGCCAAATTCGATTTATTCCTCACATGCACAACAACACAAAATTCTACGCACGACAATTGGACATCGCATTGCAGAATTGAACCAAGTAGTTAACTAAACACCACAACAAATGAACCAAACATTAACTGAGTACCACATTGCACAATATAACATACTCCTAATAGAAGATCAGACAGTTAACCAAACCAAGCATGCTTAACAACTTGGAAATATAGCAATTGTATTTGTTTCTCATGTATTTGCTACAGCCAAATTCAATTTATTCCTCACATGGTGTACAATAACAGAATGCACCCACAACTATTGAACATCGCATTGCAGAATTGAACCAAATAGTTAACTAAACACAACAACACAAATGAACCAAACCTTAACTGAGCACCACGTTGCACAATGTATAACCAAACCAAGCATGCTTGAAAACTTGGAAATATAGCAATTGTATTCGTTTCTCGTGTATTTTGTAAAGATAAATTCTATTTATTTCTCACACGGAAGACAATACAAAATTACAGCCTGAAGAATTGAACATCACATTTGCAGAATTTAACCAAACAGTTAATTGACAACGACAACTAATTAACCAAAAAATTAATAAGTGAGCACCACATCGCACGACATATAGAACATATACACTAGAGCAACAGATTGCATGGTAAAATTAGATAGCACAATTCACAAGAATTTGTGAAGGAAAGGCAGGAGCAGCACATGCAACAGGTAAACAGAGCATGCTTAACCGGCATAGCTAGAAAATGGCAAGGTGCTCCTCCAAGATCTAGGGTCGGCACGCATGGCAGCCATCGCGACCTCATCCGTGCTTGCGGCCGTGATTTACTTCTCCGCTACCAAATGCTCCTTGAGCTCTGGGCTATACTACATGCACCATGGCTTAGGGCGGCGCTTATTTGGTGGAGGGGTCAGTGATTTGGGTGGAAGGTGTCGTGCCGGTGGTCAGGGAATGTGGGATGTGGAAGGAGGAGGAGGAGGAGCAGTGTGAAGGAGGGTCGCCAGCGAGGAGGCGGTGCTGCAAGCAAGGAGTGAAGGTTTCAACTTGGAAAGGAAGGCAGAAACAGGGGAAATGTGGCTTTTGGTAAGGGAGAGGGGGCGGGGTCGTAGATATTTCCGCGGAAGCCAAAAATTTGGAATCACTTCAGCGAAAAAACTGGCGCGCAAAGTGTACTCAGACAAGGTTCCTTATTCAAAACTATGTACGATATGTGAACATCACAAATGATGCAGATAGCTTAACCCGTGTGTGATGAGTTTGAACGTAAAAAATTTTGGTTCGAATTTCCCTGGTTACAGGGGTCATCCACGTCATTGCATAATTTGGGTACACAAAGGAGACTACAGCACACCCACACTTCTTAATTGAGCAAGTTCAGCAATTAAACAAAGCTAGCTAACCTAAACATTACTCTAACAAATTAAAGACCGACACTCTTAATTAAACAAAACAAAGAGTACTACTACGGCTGGTGCTTGTTGATCTCCACCGCCGCCTCCATGTCCAGCGCGCGCCTGATGGTCTCCTGTGGAAGGGGCTTCATGGCATCCATTGCACCATACTCGGCAAGCATCTCGCCATCCGCGTCTGCCATCTCTTTGGAAAAGGCCGCCATGAGCTGGGTGTGGGCGACCGCGATCTGGGCTTGGACGGGCTCCGTTGTCGCAAGGTATGCGGCGGAGGAACGGACGGCTATTCGAATGCTCTCGACGATTGCCAACTCTTCGGTCGTGAGTTGCCGACGTTGTCGGAGAAGCTTCGTTCGATTTGTGTGGTGACCACCACAAACTGGGTGTGGGCGGCCTCGACATGGTCGTGGGCGGCCTCCATCAGGGCTAAGGCCGCCACTGCGGAACGGACAGCTGCTGTGCCGCTCTCACCAGTTGCTATCCCTGAGGCAGATGTTGCTGCCGCCACCTGAGAAGCAACATCGTCCGTTTGGGCTGCATTGGTCGCCCGGTCGCAGATTGCGGCCGCACTCATGCACCTTGTTAGCACGCGCATGGCGGCTGCGGCCGCGCTCTCGTCGGAGTGGGCCGCAGAAGTTGCCCTCACGACACGGGTCCACGTCCCCATCTTTCATCGGCGGAGATTGAACAATGAAATGATATTTGGGGGGAGAGAGCTAGTGTGCTTGACACGCCAACTGTGGACTGTAGCCGATGCACCTTCTCGCGTAAGCCATAGGCGTACTATACACGGCGGTGCTCCAGGATATTTTTGTGCTGCATCTCACACGGTTGGTGATAATAAATTGTGTGGGATCTACTTGATTTTTCATCTTGATTTGAATTACATAATGGGGTCACAGCGGCAATGAACGGTGTTTGAATTGCTAGACCTTTTATCTGCAGTGAACATGCAACTATATGTGTGTCGTAAAAGAATTGGAATTATTCAAGGTTCGTTTGGACATTTTATACATTAAATTGATTTTCTAGCCATTTCAGGTGCACAATTCAAAATTAAACTACATGCACATGCTCTATTGCACCAACATGGTTTGTAAAATCATATATGTGTCCATGGGTTTATGCTTATGTCCCATGCAAGGAATGGGTATGAATTTCGAACACCACGGCACTGTGGCTCTCCGGGAAATGTCGATGTACTTGCTTTTATAATTCTAGTAAATCCAAAAGTCGTCCTAAATTCATGAAACTTTGGATGCTATCATGGAGCAGCATCAACATGCCATGGTAAAAAAAATCTCATTTGGGGTAGGTTTGGGTATAAGGTTCTCATAAACTAGAGCTTCTCACAACAAATGTGATGGTTTCGATAGAGAACGTTTCACCTTTCTGGACGAAATGATATCCGTTGCCTCTTCTCAATTTCAATTTTTTCCTAGTGTCAACTGATACGTCTCCAACGTATCTACTTTTCCTAACGCTTTTCCTCTTGTTTTGGACTCTAATTTGCATGGTTTGAATGAAACTAACCCCGGACTGATGCTGTTTTCAGCAGAACTACCATGGTGTTGTTTTTGTGCAGAAATAAAAGTTCTCGGAATAGCACGAAACTTTGCGAGGATTTTTTATATCAATACTAAGAATTTCTAGAGCCAAGACCTACTGGAGAGGGGCCCCTGGGTGGGCACAATCCAATAGGGCGCGCCCCCTCTCCTAGCGCGCCCAGGTGGGTTGTCCCCACCTGGTGGCCCCGCTGACCCTGAAACCAACGCTATAAAATCCTATTTTCGGAGAAAATATCAGGGAGAAAGAATTATCGCGATCCACGAGACGGAGCCACCGCCAAGCCCTGTTCTTCCTCGGGAGGGCGGATCTAGAGTCTGTTTGGGGCTCCGGAGAGGGGTATTTTCATTCTTTGTCATCACCAATTCCATGAT
The DNA here is from genome assembly GCF_018294505.1 of Triticum aestivum. Taxonomy (NCBI): domain Eukaryota; kingdom Viridiplantae; phylum Streptophyta; class Magnoliopsida; order Poales; family Poaceae; genus Triticum; species Triticum aestivum. The sequence continues at coordinate 209,137,336 of NC_057803.1, read as the reverse complement.
GCTCCCCACCAGGAGTGAGTAATTCCTTCGTAGGCTCGCTGGTCGGTGAGGAGTTGGATGATATTCATCATGTAATCGAGTTAGTTTTGTTAGGGCTTGATCCCTAGTATCCACTGTATTCTTAGATTGTTGTTGTTATGATTTTGCCATGCTTAATGCTTGTCACTTTGGGCCCGGGTGCCATGATTTCAGATCTGAACCGTTTATGTTATCATCATTATATCCATGTTCTAGATCCAATCTGGCAATTTATAGTCACCTACTACGTGTTATGATCCGATAACCCCGGAGTGACAATAACAGGGACTTCTTTTCGTGATTACCGTAGTTTGAGGAGTTCATGTTTCACTATGTGTTAATGGTTTGTTCCGGTTCTCTATTAAAAGGAGGCCTTAATATCCCTTAGTTTCCAATATGGACCCCGCTGCCACGGGAGGGTAGGACAAAAGATGCCATGCAAGTTCTTTTAATAAAGCATGTATGACTATTTATGGAATACATTCCTACATTATATCGATGAACTAGAGGTAGTGCCGAATAGCCCTAGGTTATAACTGTCGCATGATGAATACCATCCAACAAGTCACCGATCCAATGCCTACGAATTTATCTTATATTGTTTCTGCTAAGTTACTACTGCTATCATCATTGTTACACTTGCTATAAAATTAATACTATCACTGTTACTGTTACTATTGCTGTTGTCACTACTATCAGAACTATCAAACTACTTTGCTACTGATCACTTTGCCGTAGATAATTAATCTCCAAGTGTGGTTGAATTGACAACTCAGCTTCTAATACCTTCAAATATTCTTTGGCTCCCCTTGTGTCGAATCTATAAATTTGGGTTGAATACTCTACCCTCAAAAATTGTTGCAATCCCCTATGCTTGTGGGTTATCAAGACCTTTTTCTGGTGCCGTTGCCGGGGAGCATAGCTATATTTGTTGAGTCACTTGGGATTATTATCATATTATCACTATGAAGAATCTGAAGGATCCTAAGACTAAGATATTTCCCTCAAGGATGAGGGGAGGTAAGGAACTGCCATCCAGTTCTGCTTTAGTTTCACCTTCTGTTATGAGTAAACTTGCAACACCACAACATGCTATTAATTCTGATGTGTCGCAAGTTATTGATGATGCTACTTCTACTATGAATGATGCTAGTACCTTGCTTGATAATGATGATGTGCCACTTGGTGAATTTCTTGATAAACAAATTGCTAGAGTAATACAACATTATGTTGTTGAATCTGATGATGAGCTTGAAACTGGAACTCCTGAAACACCTGCTAGAACTAGCCTTCCTAGATATGAATTGACTAAGGTACCGGAAGGTTATGTTATGAGTGAGGAAACAACTAGAGATATTCTTGCTTGCAATGATAGAGATGATCTAGAGAAATTATTACACAAGTATAAAGAAAAATCTCTGAATGCTAGAATGAAGTGTGATCCTAAGTTTGCAACTTCACCTATCTTTATTGATGATAAGGATTATGAATTCTCTATCAACCCAGAGTTAATTACTTTGGTTGAATCTGATCCTTTCCATGGTTATGAAACTGAAACTGGTGTGGCACATCTTACTAAGTTGAATGATATATCCACCCCTTTTACTCATGATGAGAAAATTCGCTGCTACTTTATTCTCAAATTATTTCCTTTCTCATTAAAGGGTGATGCTAAAGCTTGGTACAATGCTCTTGCTCTTGGTTGTGTGCATAATCCCTAGGATATGATTTATTACTTCTCTAAAAAATATTTCCCTGCTCATAAGAAATAAGCTGCCTTATAGGAAATATTTAACTTCGTGCAAACTAAAGAAGAGAGTCTCCCACAAGCTTGGGGGAGGCTTTGCCATTTACTTAATGCTTTGCCTAATCATCCTCTTAAGAAACATGAAATACTTAATATCTTCTATAATGGACTAACCGATGCTTCTAGGGACTTCCTAGATAGTTGTGCTGGTTGTGTTTTCAGGGAACGAACCATTGGACAAGTTGAGGAATTATTGAATAATATATTGAAAAATTATGATGATTGGACTATTCCTGAACCACCGCCTAAACCCACTCCGAGGAAGAGGGGTATATTATATCTCAATCCTGGAGATATGCAAGGGGTAAAGAAATCTATGAAGGAAAAAGGTATTAAAGCTAAGGATGTTAAAAATTTACCTCCTACTGAAGAAATACATGGGCTTAATACACCACCACCTCCTAAGGTGGTAGAGGTAAATTCTCTTATGAAGTTTAATGATAGTGATAATCCTCACAATATGCATCCTAGTTAATGCCTTTATGAGTTTGAAAACTACATCAGAAAACAAGATCACTTCAATGCAAATGTTATGAAACAATTGAAATACAATTCTGATATGATTGCTCGCTTGAGTGACTTGTTATTTAGAATATCAAGTGATATTAGAGCTGTTGAAAAACATGCTTCTATGGTTCAAACTCAATTAGAACAAGTTGCTAAATCTCAAAGAGAATTGCTTGATGAAATGAATAATAATATGCATGACTTAGTTGTTAGAGTTGCAACTAGAGGAGGTAAAATGACCGAGGAACCACTTTATCCTGAGGGACACCCTAAAAGAATTGAACAAGATTCACAAAGAGCTAACACTAGTGCACCTAGTTCTTATAGAAAGAAATGAAAAAGAAGAATATAGAACTTCACATGCTCCTAGTGAACCTGAAATAGAAAAACCTCCTGACAATGATAATGAAGTTTCTATCTCCGATGCTGAAACTCAATCTGGTAATGACCACTCACCTAGTGATAATGAAAAAGATAATGATGAGGTTCAAGAAGACTCTCAACCAACCAATGATAAAGAACTAGACAATGATATTGAGATAGAACCACCTGTTGATCTTGATAACCCACAACCTAAAATTAAAAAATATGACAAAAGAGACTTTGTTGCTAGAAAACACGGTAAAGAAAGAGAACCGTGGGTTCTGAAACCTATGCCTTTTCCACCTAAGTCAACTAAAAAGAATAATGTGATAGTCATATTCTTCATGATGTTCTCTTTATGTTTCAATTCTAATCTTTTATGTGAGCATCATTGAAATCATCATGCCTAGCTAGGGGCATTAAACGATAGCGCTTGTTGGGAGGCAACCCAATTTTATTTTTGTTCCTTGATTTTTGCTCCTGTTTAGTAATAAATAATATATCTATCCTCTGTTATTATTGAGGTTTTATGTTTTAATTAGTATTTTTGCCAAGTAGAACCGTTGGAAAGACTTGGGGAAAGTCTTTTTGATCTTGCTGTAAAAAACAGAAACTTTACCGCTCACGAGAATTGCTGACAGTTTTTATTGGAGAGTGCTATTGAGTTAATTCTTTTTGCAGATGATTAATAGACAAATTACTCAGGTCCACCAATTTATTTGAGAATTTTATGAGTTTCAGACGTATACGTTTGATCCAGATTACTACACACTGTTCTGTTTTTGATAGATTCTGTTTTCGATGTGTTGTTTGCTTATTTTGATGAATCTATGAGTAGTATCGGAGGGTATCAACCATAGATAAGTTGGAATACAATAGATATTACACCAATATGAATTTAGAATGAGTTCACAACAGTACCTAAGTGGTGATTTATTTTCTTATACTAACGGAACTTACGAGTTTTCTGTTAAGTTTTGTGTTGTGAAGTTTTCAAGTTTTGGGTAAAGATTCGATGGACTATGGAATAAGGAGTGGCAAGAGCCTAAGCTTGGGTATTCCCAAGGCACCCCAAGGTAATATTAAAGGACAACCAAGATCCTAAGCTTGGGAATGCCCCGGAAGGCATCCCCTCTTTCGTCTTCGTTCATCGGTAACTTTACTTGGAGCTATATTTTTATTTACCACATGATATGTGTTTTGCTTGGAGCGTCATTTTATTTTATTTAGTTTTGCTTTCTGTTTGAACAAAATACCAAGATCTGAAATTCTTAAATGTTAGAGAGTCTTCACATAGTTGCATAATTATTCAACTACTTATTGATCTTCATTTATATCTTTCGGAGTAGTTTGTTGTTGCTCTAGTGCTTCACTTATATCTTTTTAGAGCACGGTGGTGGTTTTATTTTGAAGAAATAGATGAACTCTCGTGCTTCACTTATATAGTATTTTGAGAGTCTTTAGAACAACATGGTAATTTTCTTTGGTTATGAATTTAGTCCTAATATGATGGGCATCCAAGAGGGGTATAATAAGAACTTTCATATAAAGTGCATTCAATACAATGAGAAGTTTGGTATTTGATGATTGTTTTGAGATATGAAGATGGTGATATTAGAGTCATGCTAGTTGAGTAGTTGTGAATTTGAGAAATACTTGTGTTCAAGTTTGTGATTCCCGTAGCATGCACGTATGGTGAACCGTTATATGACGAAGTCGGAGCATGATTTATTTATTGGTTGTCTTCCTTATGAGTGGCGGTCGGGGACGAGCGATGGTCTTTTCCTACCAATCTATCCCCCTAGGAGCATGCACGTAGTACTTTGTTTCGATAACTAATAGATTTTTGCAATAAGTATGTGAGTTCTTTATGACTAATGTTGAGTTCATGGATTATACACACTCTCACCCTTCCACCATTGCTAGCCTCTCTAGTACCGCGCAACTTTCGCCAGTACCATAAACCCACCATATATCTTCCTCAAAACAGCCACCATACCTACCTATCATGGTATTTCCATAGCCATTCTGAGATATATTTCCATGCAACTTTCCACCGTTCCGTTTACTATGACACACTCCATCATTGTCATATTGCTTTGCATGATCATGTAGTTGACATCGTATTTGTTGCAAAGCCACCGTTCATAATTCTTTGATACATGTCACTCATGAGTCATTGCACATCCCGGTACACCGCCATAGGCATTCATATAGAGTCATATCTTGTTCTAAGTATCGAGTTGTAATTCATGAGTTGTACGTAAATAAAAGTGTGATGATCATCATTATTAGAGCATTGTCCCAGTGAGGAAAGGATGATGGAGACTATGATTCCCCCACAAGTCGGGATGAGACTCCAGACTAAAAAATAGGGGCCATAAAAAATAGAGAAAAGGCCCAAATAAGAAATAAAATAAAATAAGAGGCCATAAAAAAGAGAAAAGGCCCAAATAAGAAAATAAAAAATGAGAGAAAAAGAGAGAAGGGGCAATGCTACTATCCTTTTCCACACTTGTGTTTCAAAGTAGCACCATGATCTACATGATAGAGAGTCTCCTATGTTGTCACTTTCATATACTAGTGGGAATTTTACATTATAGAAGTTGGCTTGTATATTCCAATGATGGGCTTCCTAAAAATGCCCTAGGTCTTCCTGAGCAAGCAAGTTGGATGCACACCCACTAGTTTCTTTTGTTGAGCTTTCATACACTTATAGCTCTAGTGCATCCGTTGCATGGCAATCACTACTCACTCACATTGATATCTATTGATGGGCATCTCCATAGCCCATTGATATGCCTAGTTGATGTGAGACTATCTTCTCCATTTTGTCTTCTTCACAACCACCATTCTATTCCACCTATAGTGCTATACCCATGGCTCACGCTCATGTACTGCGTGAAGATTGAAAAAGTTTGAGAACATGAAAAGTATGAAACAATTGCTTGGCTTGTCATCGGGGTTGTGCATGATTTAAATATTTTGTGTGATGAAGATAGAGCATGGCCAGACTATACGATTTTGTAGGGATATCTTTCTTTAGCCATGTTATTTTGAGAAGACATGATTGCTTAGTTAGTATGCTTGAAGTATTATTATCTTTATGTCAATATTAAACTTTTGTCTTGAATCTTATGGCTCTGAACATTCTTGCCACAATAAAGAGAATTACATGGATAAATATGTTAGGTAGCATTCCACGTCAAAAATTCTGTTTTTATCATTTACCTACTCGAGGACGAGCAGGAATTAAGCTTGGGGATGCTGATACGTCTCCAATGTATCTATAATTTTTGATTGTTCCATGCTATTATATTATCAACCTTGGATGTTTTATATGCTATTTTATATGAGTTTTGAGACTAACCTATTAACCTAGAGCCCAGTGCCAGTTTCTATTTTTTCCTTGTTTTAGGTTTTCGAAGAAAAGAAATATCAAACGGAGTCCAAATGGAATGAAACCTTTAGAAAAGTTATTTTTGGAAAGAAAGCAACACAGGAGACTTAGAGTGCACGTCAGGGGATCAACGAGGAAGCCACGAGCCAGGGGGTGCACCCACCCCCCTGGGCGCACCCTCCACCCTCGTGGGCCCCTCGTGGCTCCCCTGATGTATTTCTTCTGCCTATATATATCCATATACCCTAAAACGATCGGGGAGCAGAATAGATTGGGAGTTCCGCCGCCAGAAGCCTCCGTAGCCACCGAAAACCAATCTAGACCCATTTCGGAACCCTGCCGGAGGGGGCAATCCCTCTCCGGTGGCTATCTTCATCATCCCGGTGCTCTCCATGACGAGGAGGGAGTAGTTCTCCCTCGGGGCTGAGGGTATGTACCAGTAGCGATGTGTTTGATCTATCTCTCTCTCTCGTGTTCTTGATTTGGCACGATCTTGCTGTATCGCGAGCTTTGCTATTATAGTTGGATCTTATGATGTTTCTCCCCCTCTACTCTCTTGTAATGGATTGAGTTTCCCCTTCGAAGTTATCTTATCGGATTGAGTCTTTAAATATTTGAGAACACTTGATGTATGTCTTGGCGTGCGTATCTGTGGTGACAATGGGATATCACGTGATTCACTTGATGTATGTTTTGGTGATCAACTTGCGGGTTCTGCCCATGAACCTATGCATAGGGGTTGGCACACGTTTTTGTCGTGATTCTCCGATAGAAACTTTGGGGCACTCTTTGACGTTCTATGTGTTGGTTGAATAGATGAATCTGAGATTGTGTGATGCATATCGTATAATCATACCCACGGATACTTGAGGTGATATTGGAGTATCTAGGTGACATTAGGGTTTTGGTTGATTTGTGTCTTAAGGTGTTATTCTAGTACGAACTCTAGGGCTGTTTGTGACACTTATAGGAATAGCAAGTGGATTGATTGGAAATAATAACTTTGAGGTGGTTTCGTACCCTACCATAATCTCTTTGTTTGTTCTCGCTATTAGTGACTTTGGAGTGACTCTTTGTTGCATGTTGAGGGATAGTTATATGATCCAATTATGTTATTATTGTTGAGGGAACTTGCACTAGTGAAAGTATGAACCCTAGGCCTTGTTTCCTAGCATTGCAATACCGTTTATGCTCACTTTTATCATTAGTTACCTTGCTATTTTTATAATTTCAGATTACAAAAACCTTTATCTACTATCCATATTGCACTTGTATCACCATCTCTTCGCCGAACTAGTGCACCTATACAATTTACCATTGTATTGGGTGTGTTGGGGACACAAGGGACTCTTTGTTATTCGGTTGCAGGGTTGCTTGAGAGAGACCATCTTCATCCTACGCCTCCTATGGATTGATAAACCTTAGGTCATCCACTTGAGAGAAATTTGCTACTGTCCTACAAACCTCTGCACTTGGAGTCCCAACAACGTCTACAAGAAGAAGGTTGTGTAGTAGGCATCAAGCTCTTTTCTGGCGCCGTTGCCGGGGAGGTGAGTGCTTGAAGGTATATCTTTAGATATTGCAATCGAGTCTTTTTGTTTCTTGTTTTATCACCAGTTTAGTCTATAAAAGAAAACTATAAAAAATGGAATTAAGTTTGCCTCATACGCTTCATCTTTTTAATATCTTTCGTGAGTATGATGGAAAGGAAAATTGTGGCAAAGTGTTAGAAGAAGAATGCATTAAATGTTTGGCACTAAATCTTTGAATGATGAGCATGACTGCAATGTTGTTAGTATGAACTCCTTGAATATCCATACTACTAATGATGATTGCCCTAGTTATGATGAAAATGTCTCCTATAAACATGTCAATTTTTGTGTAGTGCATTGGGTTTGTAAGTACACACCAAATAGGGATTGCAAGAGGCATAAGTACTTAGAAACTAAATTGTTGCAAGAAAGGCTAGATGATTGTGCTGAAAATTTAAATTTTCTTGGCCGTACTTGTGGACTTTGCAATGAATAGGGTCATTTAGCTATCCGATGCAAATTGTTTCATGATCTAATTGTGTCCAAAAGTTGTGATGACTTGATTTCCCTTGCACATTATAATGAACTCAGTTTGCTTATGGGTTACGAAGAAATGAAACGTATAACTAAGCATCTTCCAGTATTTGCCCATGATAAACTTCTTGGCTTTGATCTAGAGGAAATTTATATGTATTGTGCGGTGAATTGTGTTGAAAATCCTTATATTGGCAACTACATAAAGAAAAGAAAACAAATATAAGATGAAGAGAATACGAATGAAAGGGAAGAGGCTTCCCAATACCCTCCTATTATTTCTTATGATGAATCAGGTAACGAGGAGGAGCCTCCTATTCAACCAATCTCATTAATAAGGAGCTCCAAAAAGAGGATTGAACCCACACATGATGTGGTGACGAAGAAGAAAAGAAAAAAGGAAGAGAGGTAAAAAGATATCTCTCCCAAATAATGCTGCTCCTATTACTATTGTGCCTCATGAAAATATAATTGTGGAAGATAATGATACTTCTTATGATCTTGAAAATCTTTTTGGCACTTTCTTGGAAGAATATGATAATTGCTATACTGTTGGTGCTATCCATACTATTGATGATGAGAGTGATTATGCTTATGATATGAAAAGGCCCAAGCTTGGGGATTCTATGTTTGAAGAAGATGATGTTTTCGAGAATATCTTTGCTGCAATTAATGTTTGTCCCAAGCTTGGGGATGCTACGTTTAATGAAGATGATATTTTTAGTCTCCCAAGTTTTGATATGCAAATTTATAATGATGATAGCATGCTTCCTACCTATGATGATTATTGTGATGATACATATGCTATAAAAAGTAGTGATGATTATATTTATGAAACGTGTCATGATTATGATTACCCTTTTTCTGGACATTACTCTTTTAATATGGAAACAATTTATAGTATTCGAGTCTCTTATGATGCTCCCACTATTCCGAATGAGAAGAATTTTGCTTATGTGGAGAGTAATAAAAATTCTATGCTTGTAGATTATGAAAAGAATGCTTTAGGTGCTGGATATATTGTTGAATTCATTCATGATGCTACAAAAAATTATTATGAGGGAGGAATATATGCTTGTAGGAATTGCAATAATATCAAGTTTCCTCTCTATGGGCTTAAAATTTTAAAGTTATGCTTGTTTTATCTTCCTATGCAAGTTGATTCTTGTTCCCACAAGTTGTTTGCTCACAAAATCCCTATGCATAGGAAGTGGGTTAGAATTAAATGTGCTAGTCATATTCTTCATGATGCTCTCTTTATGTTTCAATTCTAATCTTTTATGAGCATCATTGAAATCATCATGCCTAGCTAGGGGCGTTAAATGATAGCGCTTGTTGGGAGGCAACCCAATTTTATTTTTGTTCCTCGCTTTTTTCTCCTGTTATTAATAAATAATTTATCTATCCTATGTTATTATTGAGGTTTTATGTTTTAATTAGTGTTTGTGCCAAGTAGAACCATTGGGAAGACTTGGGGAAAGTCTTTTTGATCTTGCTATAAAAAACAGAAACTTTAGCGCTCACGAGAATTGCTGCTAGTTTTTATTGGAGAGTGCTATTGAGTTAATTCTTTTTGAAGATTATTAATAGACAAATTACTCAGGTCCAACAATTTAGTTGATAATTTTATGTGTAACGCCCGAATAATCGTGCTACAGTAATCCAACGCTATTCATGCCACGTCACCACGGTTACTGTTGATAATCTACCGTTAGTCCAAAACCGAGTCAAATTCAAAAATTAAACTAAAGTTAAATTATAAAAGTTTTCAAAAGTTAAAACAAAAATGTTCGGACAGTTCCATAATTTGCATATTTAATTATGGTATAATAAACATATTTTTATAAAGTGCCTAAGCGCTTTAAACTAATTAAAACAGTAAAAGAAAATAAATAAAAGGAAAAGGAAAAGGAACAAAACAGAAAGCAAAAATAAAATAAAAGAACCCCCCGGCCCCTTGGGCTTCGGCCCACCAGGCCACAGCCGGCCAGGCCACCGGCCCAACTGGGCAAAGGCCCAGCCGGCCACCCCCCATTCCCCATATCCCCCACGACCCAAACCCTAACCCCACCCGTCGCCCCACTCGCCCCCCACCCGCTCTCCCCCTCCTCCCCGATCCAGATCGGATCGAGGGGAATGAGCCCCTCCCCCCCCCGACGTCGTGCCCCTCGACGTCGCCGCCTGGAGACTGCGCCGCCTCGCCGGACTTCTCCGCTGGCATGCTTCCCCACCGCGCGTTGTCCCATTCCCCTCCTTGCGCCCCGTTGCCCCGTCCCCTATGACCCCAGTGAGCACGCGCATCGCTCCCTCCCTCTCCCTCGCGCGCTCGCGCTCGTCGCCACAACCCCCGCGTGCGCGCTCACTGCTTCACCGCGCGCCCCGGTCTCCACCTCTGTGCACGCCCGCACCATCTTCGGCCGCGCCCCCGTGCCCCTCCTCTCTCTCCCTCGCCCGCGACAGCGCAGGCCTCGCCGTGCGCCGCGTGTGCCCCGCCTCGCCCCTCTCTGCTGCGGCCACAGCCGCGCCCCGCGCCCTTCCTGTGTGCACACCTGCCCCGTCGTGGCCTCGTCCCCTCGCTGCTGGCCTCGCTTTCCCCTGCCCCACTCGCCTACACCTTTTACCTGCTGCTGCCGCACGCGGCTCCTTCGCCGGCCCCGCGCTAGTGCTGCATGCCTGCGGCCGCGCCGCGCTGCCCCCGGCGCCGACCATCGCCCCGCCTCGCCCCATGCCGCAGATGCTGCTTCCTGCACGTGCCCGCTGCGCACGCGCGCGCCGCCTTGCTCCCTTTGCCGCCTGCGCCACGCAAGCCGCCGCCCCTGCATCACCTCTGCCGGCTGCGGCCGTCCGGCGAGCCGTGCCACTGTCCGTGCGCCCGGACCCGACGACCCAACGCCCACTACCCCGCTCGGGTTGCGCCCGCACCCCCTGCACACGACGCCCGTCGTTCGCTGCACCCGCTCGGGCAGTGCCCACGCCCGGTGCCCGTTAACCCCACAACCACTAAGGCCCGCAGGCCCTATGACATGTGGGGCCCCACCCTAGAACGTATTTAAAAAAAGAAAAATAATAATAATAAAAATAAATAAAAAATAATAATTGATTAATTAAAGAATTAATTAACTTAATTAAGTTTGATTAACTAAACTAAAACAACTAATTAAGACTAACTAATTAACCTAAACCCTAATTAACTAAAACAGTCAATGACAGGGGGGCCCACCCGTGTTGACCAGTCAAACGTTGACTGGTCAACTGGGTCCCTCTGGCCCACCTGTCAGTCACTGGGTACACTTTCGTGTACACTGTGCTGGGTGCGCCTAGCAATTTAGCAATTATTTTTGAATTAAAAATAATTCCAGGAATTAATAAAATATTTAGAAAATCATATCTTTTAATCCGTAACTCGGATTAAATTATTTTTAACATGAAAGTTGCTTAGAACGACGAGACGAATCCGGATACGCAGCCCGTTCATCCGCCACGCATCCCTAGCATAGCGAACACGCAACTTTCCCCCTCCGGTTCGTCTGCCCGAAAACGCGAAACACCGGGGATACTTTCCCGGATGTTTTCCCCCTTCACCAGTACCACCTCGTACCGCGTTAGGGCACACCTAGCATCACGCTTTGTCATGTCATGCATCGTCATGCATTTGTTTGCATTATATTTATTGTTTTTCCCCCTCTTCTCTCGCTAGACACCGAGACCGATGCCACTGCCACCCAGTACGACTACGGTGTTGACGACCCCTCTCTCTTGCCAGAGCAACCAGGCAAGCCCCCCTTGATCACCAGATATCGCCTACTCTTCTCTATACTGCTTGCATTAGAGTAGTGTAGCATGTTACTGCTTTCCGTTAATCCTATCCTAATGCATAACCTGTCCTTGCTACTACTGTTGTTACCTTTACCTGCAATCCTAATGCTTAGTATAGGATGCTAGATTACCATCAGTGGCCCTACATTCTTGTCCGTCTGCCATGCTATACTATCGGGCCGTGATCACTCGGGAGGTGATCACGGGTATATACTATATACTTTATACATGATACATGTGATGACTAAAGTCGGGTTGGCTCGAGGAGTACCCACGGTTGATTCACGAATTGGGGGCTGGAAGGACATACTTTTGTTGGGGAACGTTGCAGAAAACAAAAATTTTCCTACAATTTCACCAAGATCCATCTATGAGTTCATCTAGCAACGAGTGATCGGATTGCGTCTACATACCTTTGTAGATCACGCGCGGAAGCGTTCAAAGAACGGGGATGAGGAAGTCGTACTCGACGTGATCCAAATCACCGGAGATCCTAGCGCCGAACGGACGGCACCTCCGTGTTTAACACACGTACGGTTAGCGTGACGTCTCCTCCTTCTTGATCCAGCAAGGGGGGAGGAGAGGTTGATGAAGATCCAGCAACATGACGGTGTGGTGGTGGATGCAGGGCGTCACTGCAACAGGGCTTCGCCGTTATACTGCGAGAGGGAGAGGTGTAGCAGGGGAGAGGGAGGCGCCAAGACTCAAGGGTGCGGCTGCCCCCTCTCCCCCCCTTTATATAGGCCCCCTAGGGGGGTGCGCCGGCCCTAGGAGATGGGAACTCCTAGGGGGGCGGCGGCCAAGGGGTGGAGTGCCCCCCAAGCCAGGTGGGGCGCCCCCCCACCCTAGGGTTCCCAACCCTAGGCGCATGGGGTGGGCCAAGGAGGGTGCACCAGCCCACTATAGGCTGGTTCCCCTTCCCACTTTGGCCCATGGGGCCCTCCGGGATGGGTGGCCCCACCCGGTGGACCCCCGGGACCCTTCCGGTGGTCCCGGTACAATACCGGTGACCCCCGAAACTCTCCCGATGGCCGAAACTGCACTTCCTATATATAATTCTTCACCTCCGGACCATTCCGGAACTCCTCGTGACGTCCAGGATATCATCCGGGACTCCGAACAACTTTCGGGTTACTGCATATTCATATCTCTACAACCCTAGCGTCACCGAACCTTAAGTGTGTAGACCCTACGGGTTCGGGAGACATGTAGACATGACCGAGACGGCTCTTCGGTCAATAACCAACAGCGGGATCTGGATACCCATGTTGGCTCCCACATGCTCCTCGATGATCTCATCGGATGAACCACGATGTCGAGGATTCAAGCAACCCCGTATACAATTCCCTTTGTCAATCGGTACGTTACTTGCCCGAGATTCGATCGTCGGTATCCCAATACCTCGTTCAATCTCGTTACCGGCAAGTCACTTTACTCGTACCGTAATGCATGATCCCATGACCATACACTTGGTCACTTTGAGCTCATTATGATGATGCATTGCCGAGTGGGCCCAGAGATACCTCTCCGTCATACGGAGTGACAAATCCCAGTCTTGATCCGTGTCAACCCAACAGACACTTTCGGAGATACCCGTAGTACACATTTATAGTCACCCAGTTACGTTGTGACGTTTGGTATACCCAGAGCACTCCTACGGTATCCGGGAGTTACACGATCTCATGGTCTAAGGAAAAGATACTTGACATTGGAAAAACTCTAGCAAACGAACTATACGATCTTGTGCTATGTTTAGGATTGGGTCTTGTCCATCACATCATTCTCCTAATGATGTGATCTCGTTATCAATGACATCCCCATGTCCATAGCCAGGAAACCATGACTATCTGTTGATCAACGAGCTAGTCAACTAGAGGCTCACTAGGGACACATTGTGGTCTATGTATTCACACATGTATTACGATTTCCGGATAATACAATTAAAGCATGAACAATAGACAATTATCATGAACAAGGAAATATAATAATCATTTTATTATTGCCTCTAGGGCATATTTCCAATAGTCTCCCACTTGCAGTAGAGTCAATCATCTAGTTACATTGTGATGAATCGAACACCCATGGAATTCTGGTGTTGATCATGTTTTGCTCTAGGGAGAGGTTTAGTCAACAGATCTGCTACATTCAGGTCCGTGTGTACTTTACAAATCTCCATGTCTCCATTTTGAACACTTTCACGAATGGAGTTGAAGCGACGCTTGATATGCCTGGTCTTCCTGTGAAACCTGGGCTCCTTGGCAAGGGCAATAGCTCCAGTGTTGTCATAGAAGAGAGTCATCGGGCCCGACGCATTGGGTATGACTCCTAGGTCGGTAATGAACTCCTTCACCCAGACTGTTTCGTGTGCTACCTCCAAGGCTGCCATGTACTCCGCTTCACATGTAGATCCCGCCACAACGCTTTGCTTGCAACTGCACCAGCTTACTGCCCCACCATTCAAAATATACACGTATCCGGTTTGTGACTTAGAGTCATCCAGATCTGTGTCGAAGCTAGCGTCGACGTAACCCTTTACGACGAGCTCTTCGTCACCTCCATAAACGAGAAACATTTCCTTAGTCCTTTTCAGGTACTTCAGGATATTCTTGACCGCTGTCCAGTGTTCCTTGCCGGGATTACTTTGGTACCTACCTACCAAACTTACGGCAAGGTTTATATCATGTCTGGTACACAGCATGGCATACATAATAGAACCTATGGCTGAGGCATAGGGGATGACACTCATCTCTTCTATATCTTCTGTCGTGGTTGGACATTGAGCTGAGCTCAATTTCACACCTTGCAACACAGGCAAGAGCCCCTTCTTGGACTGATCCATATTGAACTTCTTCAATATCTTATCAAGGTATGTGCTTTGTGAAAGACCTATGAGGCGTCTTGATCTATCTCTATAGATCTTGATGCCTAATATATAAGCAGATTCTCCAAGGTCCTTCATTGAAAAACTCTTATTCAAGTAGGCCTTAATGCTGTCCAAAAGCTCTATATCATTTCCCATCAAAAGTATGTCATCTACATATAATATGAGAAATGCCACAGAGCTCCCACTCACTTTCTTGTAAACGCAGGCTTCTCCATAAGTCTGCATAAACCCAAACGCTTTGATCATCTCATCAAAGCGAATGTTCCAACTCCGAGATGCTTGCACCAGCCCATAAATCGAGCGTTGGAGCTTGCACACCTTGTCATATCTTGTTCTAAGTATCGAGTTGTAATTCATGAGTTGTAAGTAAATAAAAGTGTGATGATCATCATTATTAGAGCATTGTCCCAGTGAGGAAATGATGATGGAGACTATGATTTCCCCACAAGTCGGGATGAGACTCCGGACTAAAAAAAGAGGCCATAAAAAAGAGAGAAAAGTCCCAAATAAAAATAAAATAAAAAACGAGGCCATAAAAAAAAGAGAAAAGGCCCAAATAAAAAAATAAAAAAATGAGAGAAAAAGAGAGAAGGGGCAATTCTACTATCCTTTTACCACACTTGTGCTTCAAAGTAGCAGCATGATCTTCATGATAGAGAGTCTCCTATGTTGTCACTTTTATATACTAGTGGAAATTTTACATTATAGAAGTTGGCTTGTATATTCTAATGATGGGCTTCCTAAAAATGCCCTAGGTCTTCGTGAGCAAGCAAGTTAGATGCACGCCCACTAGTTTCTTTTGTTGAGCTTTCATACACTTATAGCTCTAGTGCATCCGTTGCATGGCAATCCCTACTCACTCACATTGATATCTATTGATGGGCATCTCCATAGCCCACTGATACGCCTAGTTGATGTGAGACTATCTTCTCCTTTTTGTCTTCTCCACAACCACCATTCTATCTCTCCCTAATAATAAAGCACGTATTGAGTCTTCGAATTCACCGTCGCGGCGTTTTTTCATAAAAGTCCTTATAGTTTTTGTTAATGAACCCGTAGTCCTGACGTCTAAGTGAAAAAAAACGATTCGATTTTTACTCCTCGCCCCCGTCTCCTTCTTCGACCCACACACGAACGTGGGTTCGAGCCGCCGGCCCTCCAGCTTGCCCGCCCCTCTTCCCCGTCTTCTCCCCTCCTCTACTCCCCCAGGCCATACCGTGGTGGATGACATGCCCGCCGGCGCTCCATCCTCCCCTCTTCTCCATCTTTCCCCTAGCCATCTCCCTCCTCCCTCCCTGTTTCGCCCCCACCCCTACTCGGATCTGGTCTGGAATTTGGCGCCGGCGACTTGGAGGCGGAGGACACTCGAGCGCTCCTTCTGGATCGGGTCAACACGGCTTCGCCGCTCGATGCGGAACGACGGGGGCGGCTGGATCGGCGGCGGCGGCTGGAGCATGCAGAACGACGACGGCGGCTGGAGTTGGGGATTGCCATCCCTGTGAGGAGCGCGTCTCGCCGGCCGCGGCTTCACTGGGAGGAGCGCAGCTGCGTAGTCCGTCGCTCGCACCGCTGCTTCGCCGGTTAGGAGCATCAGCTACGGCGCTTGCCATCCCCGTGGTCACCGCTGCTGCTGCAAACGCTGGTGATGGAGAATCGCTCCTTGGTTTTTGTTGCTGCCAGATCCTCAATCGCTACCTCGATCTTGCCATCACCAGCCCATCAAGGGCTCCAATATCCTCAGGTATCCACCAGAAAAATAAGGAAAAAGCTCAAGTTCTGACTCATGTGTTTCTAGATTAAAAAACAAGAAGCTCTAGCCCATGTGGTTGAGGTTGTCTCTTATCTTATTTGCTTAGCGTATTTATATTTCATCAGGATGCAAGTTGCTACTTGAGTGTTAGAATTTGTGAAATACCGATTTTCTCTTGGCCCCAACGACATTGCTTGGCTCCACTCAAAATGCCAGTTGTTAGAAGTAATATGTTCTTCCTTTTCCCCGAAGAAGATTTATACAATCTGATCATCTATACATTGGACAGATAAACAATAGAAAGAGAACTCAATCTGATATGCTTTTGTTCAGGTCCAGATATAGAAACCATAGATTGGTAAATGCATCTAAATTCTAAATTAAATTATGCTTAATGTGAGAGGAAAGCAAGATTTCCTTACAGTACTGATGGTTAATGATAGAAGCATATCAAGTATAACAGTGAAATTGCAGTACTGTTGTTCGTCGCGTTGTTCAGTTAAAGGTTAATATCTCCAAACTTCATTTTCTCTTTTTATAGAAGCTCTCGCCTAACAACTTATTTTCTAGGACTGTTAGTCTTTGTTTAACAAATTTGAATCTTGATGTGGCTAAACGGTGAATAAATTCTACTGTAAACATTAGTGTGTATGTCGCTCTTTTCTTCCTACAAAAAATAGTCCGCTCATTAAACTTAAATGCAATATCAATTCACTCCGAAGAGGCTTATCCCCTTTCACTAACTACCTATTCCTTTGACCTGTCAAACAATCGAAAGGATCCCTTTAAATTGGTTCTAAATGTTCATGCAGCATCAGTGTTATAAGGTACCAGAAAACATGTGGAGAGAATACTTCGTTCTGTTGTGAAAACAATAGCTGTACTCTTCTAGGTTTTGTTAGATCAATTGGCTACTTTGACGGATTCTTGTGTGGACGTGATGGGCAGGTACTTCGCCCTCTTCCTCATCCTTCCTGTACTCCCCCTATATCTTATTTGCACACTCCCAACCCATTTTTTTGCCTTATTTGCACATCTGTTATAACAGCAATGTGACATTATGGTATGATATTTGCAATCATCCACTTAAATGGCACCTTCAGTTCCAAAGAAAATAGATGTATTTGACTCTTTTTGTTTACATCCATCATGCCAACAATGATTAGAGGAAATCGGTAGTGATAACATGATTTGTTGACTTACTTGGGCTTGGTACAGCGCTGCCGTATAGAGACACTATGCGATGCTAGATTTGGTATGATGCGATGCCAGCTGTGAATCTGGGAGTGAAGGAGGTCACGATGGAGCGGCTCCTTCTCCATCATGGTTTGTAGCACTCGATACCCATGCAATTAATTAATACTCAATTTTCTAGCACTCGATACATCATGGTATACTTAAGAGACACATTTCTCCCTTTCCATCCCTATAGAGTTGATTTGGTTTTTTTAGCATCTCCCAGTAAATATAAGTCCGTTGTTTTCATTTTCATTGGTACTCCCTCCGTCCGGAAAAAGCTTGTCTCCATTGAAACAAAGGACTGAATCTGACAGTTCTACAAATTCAAACCTTTGAGCCTAGCTATTCCAAGATGCATATTATTTAGTATGTCACTTCATACATCATGATTGCTGCTGCAATTTATATACTTGACATATAAACTTTCATAATCCTACTGGAAGCTGTGTTTCCCTGCTTCATACACCTTTTTGTTGGGCAATGCTGCCAGTTAAAACATTGACTGCAACTTGCTCTGGCGGATGTCTCAACTATGTAGCGAAATGAAATGATTTGAATACAAATATTACAAGTCCTATTTTTTTTACTTGGATGGGTTCATGTTACTAATTGTTTGGTAGATTGCGGTTGCCAATTTTCTATGATATTGTAATGGCCACAATTCCATTTGGTTACTTACAGATCTGAAGTATAACATAGTGCACACATTAGTTGGAGAAGGAACTGTCTTCCAAGCTTATAAATGATTTCGTCTTACAGGCCAGCCAGAAAATCTTCAATCCTCATTGTATAATGAAATTATACATCTGCAACTCTCATTGCAAGTAAATTATAATCCTTCAGCGCTCATTGTATAAGTATAACCATGTGATTTGGAATGGTTGATAATCCATATATCCCACACTTATATTAAGTTTGTTCAGTGAGAATGTGAGATACAAGTACAACTTTAATACAAAGTTGTACGAAGTTAGGGATAGCAGAGTATTCCAGTATTCATGTTGAAAGCTATGTTAAATCCTAAATTTTGTACGCTTCTGAAATGAAGGTGAGCAATAGCATCTTGCATTAACAGAAGAAATTATGTTTCCATATTTTCATTTTAATGTTTTCTATGTGTTTTAATTTTATGCTTGAGTTTATTTATTTTTCATTCTTTTACTTTAATCCACAACCCAACTGGGCATACATAGTATCTTACCTGTCCCATAAAAGGTTCTTGCTGAAAGCATAATTTTTCTTCATGTTGAACATAATTGAGGAGAGATTAATCAAATAATCCTTTTTATTTTAGGTCATGCTTATTGGGTTATGAGTGATGTTTTTCCCCGTTGCAACGCACGAGCAGTTTTCCTTTTATTTTTAATAATAAACCAGCGATTGCTTCTGGTCGTCTCTCATCGGGCTTTTTTGCAAAAAAGTATCCCCGTTTCTGATAAATTGACCCGCAGCCCAACTTAAAGTGTGGAAATGTTCCGCTTTTTTGCAAAAATAACCCTGCCACCACAGCCCGTACGAGAACACGAGCGTTACCTCCGCGGCTGCGCCCCATCTCTCCACTATCGTGCCCCCGTCCCTCTGCTCGCCGCCGCGCGCACCGTCCCTCTGCTAGCCGCCTCGAACCATCCCTCCACCGCCGCGCCCCCGTCCATCCTCTCCTCGGTGCCTGTCCTCGCTCCACCGTCGCCGAATCTGGACGAGATCGGGAGAATCTGCCTCATCTCGCGTAGCTGCTCGTCGGCCATGCGGGGAGGACGAACGAGCTGCTCATCGGCGTCTGTCCCACAGCCCCGCTGAAGAAGGCGCCCAGCCCCCTCGACAGCGCACTCCTCCTACTTGCCGCCCGGTATACCTTCCCTACTCTCCGGCCCCTGGATCCCACTCCCCCTACCGTAATATTCTAATTTCGAGGCAAACATATGTTTGATGAAATTTGACTATAGAATTGTTTTCTGTACTGCTATCGTGTTACGTCGTCAATTCAGGATGTATAGAAGATGTTGTCCTGGGTCTATAGAGGATGCGGTGCGTGGCTGCTTGTGTGTATGCATATATGTTAATTGGTGGCTGGTGTGTGTGTGTGTGTGTTCAGGTTGCAAACAATGACAGCGAGTAGGCGGCAAGTATACTGCGCCGAGAAGCGATACAGGGGCATGAAGCAAGCGAGCAGGCATGCGCGGCGACCTGCTACTGCAGTAATAGTAGCCTTGACGGAGCACCGGGGCCGGCTCGACAGGGCATGCCACCCGCCGGTAGACGCCTGGTTGTGTGAGACGGAGATGAACCCCCCCCCCCCCCCCCCCCGTCGTCGCCTCTGCAGCCTGGACAGAGCTCCGCCGGTGCTGGGGATGAACCCTGCGTCTGTGATGGTGATGACGCTCTCCATCTACTTTCTCCAGTGGCTATAAGGGAGTAAAGATCACATCGTGGATGTGTTTTTCTTCAGAGATGTGGCCCTGTCATTGTTGGCTGTTGAATTTGCGATGTAATCCGTCCCTATGTCGCTGTATTAACCACTTCGCCCTCCCGCACAATGAGCAGAACAGAGCAGCGTCTGCAATTTACCCATTGATTTTTTGAAGTGATTCAAACCTAGGAAGCCTGCTAATTGTGCAAGCAACAGGGTAACAAGTTTCAGTTTTCTTACTAATGCACCTCAATTTGCAAGGTTAGAACAATGTCAGTTTACTTTATGTTGGTTTTCTAATTTCTACATATTCCCTCAAGCAAATCTAATTATCTAGGTAGTACGGAAAGCAGGCAAATTATGTAACTATTTGGGTGTACTCATGTCAGATTGAGGAGAAAGAATTATTTTATTCACCATCCTATTTTTTATCTATATGATGATCACTTTTTCCATCTTGTGATCATCTTTGCTCCAGTTGTGCGAATACTTTGTTTGCACTTTAGTGGGACTGAAATTTTCCTGCTACCATGAGTCATGGTAGTAGGCTGCTGCGGCAAAAAACTGGTAAGCCCCCTAAGGGAAGAAATTTGAAGAAAGTCTCATCCTGCTTACCATGTTTTATCTTAAAATTTTGGCTTGATTTTTTTCTGTGTAACCTATATCTCTGCATGGTTACTTTCTCCAGACATGCTTTAGCTGCAGCATTGGTCAAGTGGCTTGACATACCTCACACGAGTCATCGCCAAATGGCCCTTTTCTGAAATTCATTCTCTTATGCACTGAGAGAGGAGTTACTCCATGACAGTATGTATACATACAAATGCAAGCAATGGAGAAACTCATGCAGATGATGACTAAATAATTTTTTTAATTTTCCAACCTGAATTGGCTACAGAGGTTGGGAAAAGAGGAGTCCAGGCTCTGATGAACACATGTTCTTTCGCAGGTGACTAATAGTTGGCACCTCTGTCGTTACATTACATCAGGCCAGCACTACAAAGCCCATGTATGCCTCTGCCTGCCTGCTCAATGGATGATCCGATCACAAAAAGTGGATAAAAATACTCATCAGTTTGTCAAAATACATGTTTGTTATCTTAGGAATGAGTATAGCTGTCACCAGAGTACAAGCAAATATTTCAATTTTTCCATGAAGCAAACTTATGTTATGATTATCACATTTTGATCTTGGAGTAATGATTGATGAAACTAGATGGTTACTGCAGTCTGCACCAGTCCAGTATTTCTAATTACAAGTTTGAGCTCCATAGGGATAATCTGATTAGTGTATCACAAGCTTTTTGTTTCTAATTGTGCAAATTCTATAGTTATTTTAGTGTTTTGCAGAATGCATAGATTTTCCATAACAGAAAGAAGTGGAAATTGGTGATTGAATGTCAAATGGCAGTGATTTTATATCAATGTGTGGGAGGTTGATGAAAGATTGCATGCAGAGTATACCAGTGAAAAACATCATTTATTTAGATGAGCTATTACCAAAGCAGATATACTATATTTCTAGCTGAATTTAACATTGCTAAAATATTTCATTGGGCGGCAACTTGAGGGCAAGCAACATACATATAAGCCTATTCTGAAATGTTTGGAAATATTGAAGCTTCAGCACCGCGCTCCCTTCTGTTGCTTGAGGGGTTGATCACCAACATAGCATAGGCCGACGGCGGGGAGGTGGTCTGTATCGGGGAAGAGGGCGACGCTGGGGAGGAGGCCAATGATGTGGAAGAGGGTGATGAAGGGAGGATGACGGTGGTAGGAGAGGGGGGCAATGGCGTGGTGGCGAGCTAAATAGAATGAGGTGGAGGGTTGGTGGTTCGACGGTGGCGAGCTTGTGAGAAGGGAACAATGGCGACGTCATGAATAGCGCTTCGACTGGGTTCGTCAGAAGGGGAATTCAGAACTATGTTATGCCACTTGGCAATGGCATTATCGTCGTAAATATATTAAGCTATGTGATTCGACTTCACAAAGCTAAGCTTCGACAACTTCACCAAATTATACTAGCTATGAGAGGCCTCCGATCCACGTAGTTGGTGAAGCACGGAGTTAAAGGAGACCCGAGCAATCCCTGAACTAAAATTCTGCTCTTGGACATCAACATATCAAACTGAAACAAGACTGATTGATGCGCCTACCCTACCAATGGTTGAATACAATTTTGTAGGTCTTAGTGTCACCTCATGATACTATCCATGCTTTCCATCCTCGATAAGCCATTCGTTTAACTGCACTGTCACCCGTAGCAACGCACGGGCACACTTACTAGTTCCACCTATAGTGCTATATCCATGGCTCATGCTCATGTATTGCGTGAAGATTGAAAAAGTTTGAGAACATCAAAAGTATGAAACAATTGCTTGGCTTGTCATCGGGGTTGTGCATGATTTAAATATTTTGTGTGATGAAGATAGAGCATAGCCAGACTATATGATTTTGTAGGGATAGCTTTCTTTAGCCATGTTATTTTGAGAAGACATGATTGCTTAGTTAGTATGCTTGAAGTATTATTATTTTTATATCAATATTAAACTTTTGTCTTGAATCTTATGGATCTGAATATTCTTGCCACAATAAGGAGAATTACATGGATAAATATGTTAGGTAGCATTCCGCATAAAAAAATTATGTTCTTATCATTTACCTACTCGAGGACGAGCATGAATTAAGCTTGGGGATGCTGATACGTCTCCAACGTATCTATAAGTTTTTATTGTTCCTTGCTATTATATTATCAACCTTGGATGTTTTATATGCATTTATATGCTATTTTATATGATTTTTTGGACTAACCAATTGACCTAGAGCCCAGTGCCAGTTTCTGTTTTTTCCTTGTTTTAGGGTTTCAAAGAAAAGGAATATCGAACGGAGTCCAAACGGAATGAAAACTCCAGAAAAGTTATTTTTGGAAAGAAAGCAACACAGGAGACTTGGAGTGCACGTCAGGGGATCAATGAGGAAGCTACGAGGCAGGGGGCGCGCCCACCCCCCGGGCGCACCCTCCACCCTCGTGGGCCCCTCGTGGCTCCCCTGATGTATTTCTTCCGCCTATATATATCCATATACCCTAAAATGATCGGGAGCAGAATAGATCGGGAATTCCGCCGCCAGAAGCCTCCCTAGCCACCGAAAACCTATCTAGATCCGTTTCGGCACCTTGCCGGAGGGGGCAATCCCTCTACGGTGGCCATCTTCATCATCCCGGTGCTCTCCATGACGAGGAGGGAGTAGTTCTCCCTCGGGGCTAAGGGTATGTACCAGTAGCTATGTGTTTGATCTCTCTCTCTCTCTCTCATGTTCTTGATTTTGGCACGATCTTGATGTATCGCGAGCTTTGCTATTATAGTTGGATCTTATGATATTTCTCCCCATCTACTCTCTTGTAATGGATTGAGTTTCTCCTTCGAAGTTATCTTATCGGGTTGAGTCTTTAAAGACTTGAGAACACTTGATGTATGTCTTGCCGTGCGTATCTGTGGTGACAACGGGATATCACGTGATTCACTTGATGTATGTTTTGGTGATCAACTTGCGGGTTCTGCCCATGAACCTATGCATAGGGGTTGGCACACGTTTTCGTCATGATTCTCCGGTAGAAAATTTGGGGCACTCTTTGAGGTTCTATGTGTTGGTTGAATAGATGAATCTGAGATTGTGTGATGCATATCGTATAATCATACCCACAGATACTTGAGGTGACATTGGAGTATCTAGGTGACATTAGGGTTTTGGTTGATTTGTGTCTTAAGGTGTTATTCTAGTATGAACTCTAGGGCTGTTTGCGACACTTATAAGAATAGCCCAATGGATTGATTGGAAAGAACAACTTTGAGGTGGTTTCATACCCTACCATAATCTCTTTATTTGTTCTCCGCTATTAGTGACTTTGGAGTGACTCTTTGTTGCATGTTGAGGGATAGTTATATGATCCAATTATGTTATTATTGTTGAGGTAACTTGCACTAGTGAAAGTATGAACCCTAGGCCTTGTTTCCTAGCATCGCAATACCGTTTATGCTCACTTTTATCATTAGTTACCTAGCTGTTTTTATAATTTCATATTACAAAAACCTTTATCTACTATCCATATTGCACTTGTATCACCATCTCTTCGCCGAACTAGTGCACCTATACAATTTATCATTGTATTGGGTGTGTTGGGGACACAAGAGACTCTTTGTTATTTGGTTGCAGGGTTGCTTGAGAGAGACCATCTTCATCCTACACCTCCTACGGATTGATAACCTTAGGTCATCCACTTGAGGGAAATTTGCTACTGTCCTACAAACCTCTGCACTTGGAGGCCCAACAACGTCTACAAGAAGAAGGTTGTGTAGTAGACATCAATGGGTGAATTGTAAAATCCACACCTATTCCCTCGCCGGTTTCCCGCCACCAGCTAACGACTTGCTGCATATAACCCAGGCGGCAACACACCACCGCGACACTCTACGAAGATCTAGTCCACACCCATCTACCATTAGTTATTCCAAGCATGCCAGGCAACGACCAAAGCTTCGACGTCGACGCCTACCCGTGTTACATCTTCGGCGAGGAGAACAAGCCGGAGCAAGTCGGGGAGCAAGAGCTTCATCGGCCAGTGCATGCACCATGGCCCATCGGCAGCGATATCGGCGTCACAGTCCTTGGGAGCACAATCGACATATTGTAGAGCAGGTGTGATGAGTTGTTTGCCCTCCACCGTGCAAAAGATCCAGAGCTGCTCGGCGGCATGATCGACGACCCACCCGAAGAGCCGCTGTCACCAGTGCTCATCGAGAGCTTGATGCCCCGCAAGGAATGGGCAGAGGACCTCTGCGATTCAGTCAAGACAAAGGCACCCTGCGGCTTCATCATTGCCCACGGCGGCCGTGTCAACCTCGATCCTGATTATGTGGTGGCCAGGCTCGAGCGCATCCTTATCGGAGTTGACATCCCCGACGAAGTAGAACATCGCCAACGTGATATCTTTGAGGATGCAGGTGATCGACGGAATTTTCTACCAAGCCAAAGACATGGAAATGGAGCGGTTCCGTGGAGTTGTCAATGCGCGCGATTGCATGCTGTCAAGCTCTTCTGGAAGAGGCCCAGTAGCCCCAAGAGCCTCCTAGCGCCAATAGCTCCGTAGGCGGAGGCGGGTTGGGACACTTGGAGTGAACGGCCGCAAGGGTGCTATGCTGATCATGGAGTCCGAGAAGACCATCGTCGGAAGGCCGCCAGCTCAGCCTTTTAGCTTATATTTTATTATAATTGTATGCATATGTAGGTCGTGAGTGTTCTGGGCCTTGTCGCATTTGGCATTTTAAATTATCCTGAATATGTAAGACAATTATTAAGATTTATTAACCATTGCCATTGTAACTTTGCCTCAACGGCGAGCAGAGCGTGCGCAGGGATGCCAGAGCAAAGCGCGCCGCGACCGCCTCAACGGGGAGCAGCCACGTGGTCAACCTTCTGCCATCAATAAATTTTGACCTTGTTTCTCGTCACATTGTTGATTACAACGCAATAAGTAATTGCAAATCTATTCACACCTATCAAACTAATATGTGTTCACACTTATCACCGGGCTATAAAAACTACCCACTCGAAAATTCCTTCATAGTTCTCTCCTTATCACCCACAAAACTGGTTTTTTCTGTCAAGTCATTCCGCCATGACCGGTAGGAGGAGTTTAGGGTGGACATATAACCGGGCAGCAAATACCAAGGCCACGGAAGCACTAGAGAGGTCTCGCCACGAAGCCACAGCCGCAGCAGAGATGTCCCGATGCGCTGCGGAGCCCTCGAACAAGCTCTCACGGGTACGCGAGGGCTCTCAGAAGTGCATTCACGGCGTCGGCCATCACAACGAGCCTGCATTCATGAAGTCCTTCGCCGGTGACGATGACATTCTCGCTGGCGTCACTACGCAGCAGGAGCTGGTCAACGGCTGGATGAAGCTACTCAAGATCAGCGATGCCTCGGTTGACAAGTCAACCGGCCTCGTCGAGCAACTCATGGGTGACAATGCAAAGCTCCTCAAATTGGTCGCCAAGAAAGAGGAGGAAGCCGCCGGCTGGAAGATGCTGCATGAGCAGAGAAGTGCCTCAGAGATGAGGCTAAAAGCAGTCATCGAGGAACTGATGGGTGGCTTGAGGAAGCTCCGGATCGAGCACGAGCAGGAGGTGGATGAATTCATGGCTGCTTTCAAGCAAAGTCGTGAGGAATTGAAGGAGCTAGAGGATTTCACCGCTCGGCTATCCATCGATGAGTAGAAACAGTAGCGACCAAGATCATTGTTTGCAATTTCCTTCTTCTCTTCCCCCGTGTCTTCCGGGCTTTGTCGCATGTGGCATTTTAAATTATCCGGAATATGCAAGACAATTATTATCTGCGCCATTGCAAATTTGTCATCTATTATCCGTTGCCATTTTATTTGTGGTCGTATTATCCGTTTCCCTATGTGGCAATTTAAATTAGGGCGGAATACTAGTTGAAAACACGAACAAAGCAAAGGCTGCCATGGGATCACAAGCAAACACCCTCCGTCCAGGTGCTTTAATTAACCCATTAATGGAGAAGTTGTGTGCGAGGCGGGCTGCGGCTGGTGTATGGAGGTCAAAGAACTCGCTTCCTGATGAGCATAGGCGGCCTTGCTGCTCGCACGTGTCCCGTCGAGCCTGTGCGGCGGACTGCTCACACGCGTCCCATCGAGCCTGCACGGTGGACTTCTCCCGCTCATCCCGTCTAATCAAACAGCTGCACGCACGCCACCGAGTATGGTTAAATGTTAACACGGTTAATATAATACAACCATTTGCGATATTAACATGTCAGCTTTTTGTTTCAAAAAGGACTTCGTTGGCTACTAATATGTGCGCCTCTTCTCAAACTAGACGATTTTTTACCACGACATATATGTGCCATGTCATGAAACCATGCCAAGTTTCATGTTTTTTTGGTGACTTTTTGATTTACTAGGATTTAAAAACCAAGATTCTCAATGTTTTAGGATGACGACAAGTTTGTAATTCATTCTCGTTCCTTAAATGAGACCTAAACATGTACCCAATGACACATGTACGATTTCCCACCCATTTTGCTTCACTCGAGCATGTGGTTGTAGTTCAAATTTGAATTATGGACAACATTAACTGCATAGAAAACTTAGTAATTTGTAATATATATACAATGGCCAAACGAACCCTGGATAGTTTCAAATTTCAGCCTGACACTCCTGTTATTCTATGTTGCCTGTAGAAAACAAAGTTCAAGGTGAGAAGAGGCAGCGATTATCATTTCGCCCACAAGAGGGGCATGTTTCTCTACCGGAACCATGAGGGTTGCGATAGGCTCTGGTTTGTAAAAGGCTTGTTATATAGCTTCACCCAAATTGGACAATTATATGTACCATGTAGTGACGCCATGCCAAGTTTCATGATTTCCTGGTGAGTTTTGAATTTATAGAGATTTAAAAACCGATATTCGCAATGTTTGTGGCCAAGCCAGGACGGCGAGACGGTTGAATTCGTTCCCATTGGTTCCATGGGACCTAAACATGCACCCCAAGGAAACATGTACCATTTTTTGTAGCTATTTTGGTGCACTGGAGCATGTATTTGTAGTTTGGATTTGAATTGTGGACATTAAATGCGTAGAAAACTCAATTAATGAATAAAAAAGGTCAAACGAACCCTAAATAATTTCAAAGTTCAGCGTGAATCTCCAGTTGTTTCGTGTCGCGTGTAGAAGAAAATACGAGGCTAGAAGAGGGAGTGATTATCGTTTGGCCCACAAGGGGACATGTTTCCCTATCAAAACCATGAGGGTTCTTGCGACAGGCTCCGGTTTGTAAGAGGTTTGAAATAAAGCTTGGCCCAAATTGGCAATGTTTTTACCACGACATATTTGTGCCACCTTTGATGGCTTTCTGGTGAGTTTAGGATTTATGGGGACTTAAAAACCGAGATTCGAAATGTTTGAGGACAAGCCAGGACACTGGTACGGTTGTAATTCGTTCCCATTCCTTGCATGAGACCTAAACATGCACCCAAGGACACATGCATAATTTTTCTAGCCATTTTGGTGAACTGCAGCATGCATTTGTAGTTCAGATTTGAATTATGGACATTAAATGCCTAGGAAACTCAATTAGTGTATAAAAAGGCCAACCAAACCCTGAATAAGTTTAAACTTCAGCACGGATATCATGTCGTTCCATGTTGCCCGTGAAAGAAAATACAAGGTGAAAAGAGGCAGTGATTACGTTTCGCCCACAAGGGGAACACGTTTCCCTATCGGAACCACGAGGCTTCTTTGAGAGAAGCTCCGGTTTTTGTAAGAGGTTTGTAATAAAGCTTGGCCCAAATTGGACAATGTTTTTACCACGACATATATGTGCCATGACTGGACACCATGCCACCTTTGATGACTTTCTGGTGAGTTTAGCATTTATGGGGACTTAAAAACCGAGATTGAAAATGTTTGAGGACGACTCATGACACCGGTATGGTTGTAATTCGTTCCCATTCCTGGCACGGGACCTAAACATGCACCCAAGGGCACATGTATAATTTTTCTAGCCATTTTGGTGAACTAGAGCATGTATTTGTAGTTCAGATTTGAATTATCGACACTGAATGCCGAGAAAACTCAATTAGTGTATAAAAAGGCCAAATGAACCCTGAATAAGTTTAAATTTCAGCACGGATTCCTGCCGTTCCATGTTGCCCGTAGAAGAAAATACAAGGCGAAAAGAGGCAGTGATTACATTTCCCCCACAAGGGGGACAAGTTTCCTTATTGGAACCACGAGGCTTCTTTGAGAGAAGCTCCGGTTCGTAAGAGGCTTGTAATAAAACTTGCGCCACAATGGAGGAAAAAAATTCCTCGACATATAAGTGCCATGTCGTTACACCGTGCCAGGTTTCACGATTTCCGGCTTAGTTTTGGATTTATGGGGATTTAAAAGCCAAGATTCTCCTCACAAAATGTTTTCAAATAGCACACGATTCACTCACGAAAGCCAATATTCAATGAAAACTTCGTGGAAACCATATTTTAAAGTTTCATAAAAGTCTAAAAAAAATGTGGGATGTTAAGAAGGTGATGTTTTATTGTGACACAAAATTTCAAATTGAAAAACATTACGAGATGTGAGCTATGAAAAAGACAAATTCAGCCCTGAATAGTGACATTACTACTCGGCACTATTCAGCGCTGATTTTGTCTTTTTCATAGCTCACATCTCGTAATGTGTTTCAACTTGAAATTTTGTGTGGCAATAAAACATCATCCTCTTAACATCCCGCATTTTTTCAATTTTTTTTAAACTTCAACACATCTTTCTCTCGTGGTTTTCACCAGTTTCCACCGAATGTTGGTTTCCGTATGATATTCTCCCCACCCCCCGTTGCGCGCGCGATCTGACTCGTGCATTCTGATTGGCCAGAACCCAAACCCCATGGATCGTACGTGTGCACCGTTGGATGCTCCCAGATCAAACGGCAACCCTGAGCACTTTCGAGAACACATGCAATACATGGGTAAGCACTGTGCGCATGCGTCGTGTAGCTCACGCTTCCTTCTCCACCAGGTTTTCATTCAAAATAGTACATGCAGTTCATCTCATCCAAAATCAGTTAGTTTTATAAAAATAATCTATTTTAAGATTCATGGAATTGTTCATTGTAAAGGTAAAAACAAAAAGTGACAATTCATTTAGAAAAAAATGGGCAATTAAGATATGGAAGATTCTAGAGAACAAAGGAGAAGTGCTTGTGTTTTGAGGTTTGTGCATGATGCTTAAGTTCAACCATGGAGTCTTCTAGATTGTACATGTGGCAGAATCTGGTGGAATGTAGATGATATCCAACGGCCAGTAGTGCTCGGATTTTCCATCTCTGTACCGTCAGATTGGCTTCATCCACCAACCAACTTTCAAAGTTATTCGCACACTATATAGGTGTGTAGGTGTATAGATATATATATATATATAGATGTGTCCCATGCTAGACAAAATAAAGTTTGAGCGCATGCGTGGGATGACCACCCCCCACGCTGCTGCCTCGAAGTTGGGAAACTGACATCATACATATTGAACCAGGCTTGGAGTCGGGTACGGTGTTCAGGTTGTAATGTAGTTGGTGGCCCACCGAAGTTGTGCATTTGGGATTTAAACACATCATACACCATCGTACCCATACATATTTTCACGCCGCATGCAGTGTATACGGGGTCTTCTAACCGACCACGTCTTCCTTGTGCGGTTTTTTGTGACGACACACATATCTGTTGGCTCCCCGATTGTATATATATCATCCCTTTGACCGGTAATGATGGGTATGTGTTGGCCATGAATGTATTCCTCCTAGTTCGTGTTAGGGCCAGTCACCGTCAAATGTCACTCAACCAAAGCTCGAGGTCATGCGTTGTCAGGATTCCCTCCCAGATGCTCGGATTGCTGGGTTCAACCTACATCAAACCCTGCGTATCTCGTCCTTAACTACCTTGCCTTCATGGTTGTTGTCTGCATCGAGAGGTAGGCACCACATCTAAATTGTACATTATTATATATTAAAAACACACATCACCCCTTCCCAACGTACATCCTTTTGGGCCACATGCAAGAGGTGCTAGTTTTGTGGTCCCTCTCATGCGATTTTTATGATGGCTCAATCTATTGGTCCAAGCGGTTTATCAACAACAACAACTGTCATTTGACCAAACGATAGATTCATTGGTCCGTCTTATGGTATCAATATTTACATGCATCTGCCCCACTGACACGAAGTGGGAGGTGGTGGGCCAAGCATCCTAGCTAGGTACGACATTATGTCATTATATATATCCTAGCTAGATGGTTGTTAGGGTGCTTTCGGGTTTGCGCGGCAGGTGTCACCAAAGTTATGCATTGTGTATTTAAAGTTTTAAACATCCCTAATATTCGTACATATATTTGGCCACTTCTAGGTGGTTCTTGACTTTGGCCCCTCTCATCGATCTTCAATGACACGCCCAACCGTAGGCCTGCGTGGTCAAAGTTGTGCATTGGAATTTTGAACATCACAGACCACCCTTTTCACTCATATATATTTGGGCCACATGCTGGTGTGGCTGTCTTTTGACCCTCTCTAACATTATTTTTTGCTGCAAACACTCTGATGACGGTCAACAGACACGGGGTATAATATCTTTACCATGTGCGATACAAGTGCGATGTGAATCACCACGCCCGCGCAAGCGCGAGAAAATTAAGGTGGAGGTACTGGCTCAACCGTGTGCGATGCAAGTGTGCTGAAATCACCACGACCGTGTACGCGCTATCAAATTAAGGTGGAGGTGTTGTCTCAACCGTGTGCGATGCAAGTGTGCTAAAATCACCATGACCGCGCAAGTGCGAGCAAAGGGTTGAGGTACTGGCTTAATCGTGTGGGATGCAAGTGCGCTGTAAAACCACCACCTATGCAAGCTAAAAGCGGGTAAGTATGTTTGGAACTTAGGACGAACCGTGTGCAATAGACCAGCTAGCTAGAAATATAAAAAACAAACTACCTGCCTTGAGTGTTGCAAAAATCAGCGGATCCACGCCACCACTACAAGGAAAATGCTTATACACAATAGCATAGTTGTAGCGCTGGAAACGAGTAAATGCTGCTGCTACTTTGTAGTAGCATTGTTGCTCTACAAGAGGAGCTACTATGGGCATAGCAGTAACGCTAGAAATGCAAAACGCGCTACTACTAAAACTAACAGACCGTTCCAGGTATGCTTGGGATACTAGTAGCGCTCATGGGAAAGAAGCGCTACTACTATTGTTCTTAGCAACATCGCTTTTTCCCCTACCAGCACTATTGATATATTTGGTACCCTCCTAATAAGACCAAAGTTTAGTCCCACCTCGCTCCGCGAAGAGAATTTTCACCACCTTAAATATGGTGCTTCTCAAACCATCACAACCACTTGGTCTTCATTGAACTCTATGTGTAGGATCTGTGGCCGCAATAGGAATCTTTGACAGTTCTTAAACCGGAGAAGATTCCTATTGACAATTTAGATTCTACACAAAAAGATCATTGATGACCAATGTATTTTTGAATTTTTTTTACATGCTTAGCATTAGCAGTAGTGCTTTTATACAGAGAGCGCTACTGCTATTGATTTTAGCAGTAGTGCTTTTCTTCAGAAAACACTACTGCTACAGATTTTAGTAGTAGCGCTTTTTACGGACAAGCGCTACCACTAAGGGCCCTTATCCAAATTAATTGGCCCGCGCCTCCTCTCACTCTCCCCCTCGCACTCTCTGTCACCTCCATCGCCCTCGCCGCCCTCGCCGTCTTCCTCCTCCATGCCAAGGTCGATCCCTCCCTCCTCCACCTCCGCCTCCTCCTCCCTCTCCGGTGATGGCGGCCCCCTCCTCCTCCTCCCTCCTCCCTATCCCGCTCTCTCCTCCTCCTCCCTCCTCTCTCCTCCTCCCCCTCCCGCTCTCTCCTCCTCCTCCTTCCCCTCCTCCTGGCCTCCTCCCACACCTCCTCCTCCCCCTTTCTGTAAATAGATTTTAGTTTTTGTTAAATGTAGGTTTTTGTTTTTAATGTAGGTTTTTAGTATATTTTGTTTTTAGAAAATTTGAATAAGTAATTTGAAAAGAATAAGTAAATGTAGGTCTTTTGAATAGAATAGGAAATTTTTAGAAATTTTGAATAAGTAAATTGGAATAGAATAAAATATGAAATTGAAAAAATAAGTAAATGTAGGTCTTTTGAATAGAATAGGAAATTTTCAGAAAATTTGAATAAGTAAATTCGAATAGAATAATTTAATGTAGCTTATGGAGTTTCAGTAAGTCCTAAGGTAACTATAATAATGTTTTTGTTAATATTTTGTTTTTGCAGAAATCAAGGAGCCCCTGCATCATCCGCGTCATCGTCCCCGTCACCGACCCCCGCGCACCGCCGGCCTCCTCCACCACTGTGAGGTACTCTTCCTCCCTCCATTTAGTTCATTAGGTTAGGTAACTTAGGTGAATTTAGTTAATTAACTTAGGTGAATTTATTTAATTAACTTAGATTTTTTTAGTTAGGGAAGTAGGTTAGGTAACTAATTAAGTAGATGCTAATTTAGGGCACTGGTGTTTAGTTTATAGAAAAAATTCAACATAGTTTTTGAACTGTTTTTAGTAAGTGTTTAATAGGATTAGTTAGAAAATTAATATAACTAGTTAAACTATTTTATTTTTAGTAAGTACTAGTTTATTTTATTTATAGTAAGTGCTTAGTTGAACTAGTCGAATTAATAAAACTAGTTTATTTTTAGTAAGAAAATATAGGTATATGAGATTTGATGATCTAATTAAAATTTTACTATAGAACTAGTTTATTTTTAGTAAGAAAATTAATAGAACTAGTTTATTTTTTTTTGGTTAAACCAATTATTCTCGCATCGACGTCGATGATGCCTATCCCACATCCTCGTCGTGTTGCTCAAATAGGATATGTGCTTGCCCAAGTGGCCGGCCATGTTTTGCAGGTTACACCTCCTATAGTGACCTATGTTTTGTCAGAGTGTTGATTAATTTCCGTTCCGGTAAATTTTGAAACAAAGAAAATTCACCTAAGGACCCATCATGATGTGGATTTTGTAGTAAATCTATATAATTCTGAGAGCGTAACCCATTTTGGTTGCAAAAATTGGGAAGCACTTTGCAAGATGTATGGTTTTTATGAGGGTATGCTTGTCACCATGGATCTTGGTGACCCTAACATCGACCAAGACAATATGGACATTTGGGTCCTTATTGATACGCTTCCAATTTTACCTCTATGTGAGTTTCTCAAACATAGTTATTAACTAATTTATATTGTTCATTTCAAAATAGTTGACAACTTATTTCCATTGACAGCTTATTTTCATTGTTCAAACAATGTGCGGAACATGGTAGACAGAACCTACTACACCAATGGCTCTGAGTTAACTTATCAGGAGAAAAATCATCTGGTCACATTTTGTACTGATCTTGAGAATTAGAATATCTATTATAAAACTCCTCCACATTATGGTCAATACGCGCCACTAGTGCACGTGTTGAACTACGGTAACATCCATGGAGATGTCATGGTAAGTTTTTTTTAGCATTACGACATCCATGCATCTTTTGTATAAATTCTTTTAAAACTTAACTACATTGCTAACTACGAAGTTATTACTATGTTTTTCAACACAAAATCCCAAATGATTGTGTGCCTCATCTGATGTATCAGAATGGTCACCTTGATGTTTTCATCATGGCCAGGTCATCATACGAATCTCACATGTCCATATTGGATTTCTAAAAGAAGTGGAGACATGAAAATCAAAGAATGCAAAAAATGTATGGACAGTCGTAAGGAGGTACTTGGAAGCAACAGTGTGCGAAAGGTAAGAATTGAAGACAGGATAATCTCCATTCTCCATAATGAAGAGTCAGGGCCTATCTTGTTTTATGCTATTTTACTTGAGAGAAGGTAGTAGGTCCTAGTTAATAATACTCATGATCATGTGCTCAGAACAACTAAGTAGGATTGGTTAGATGACTATGATGGTGATGATGTGGTATCGACTAGAAGTTGTATGATCGATGATGATGAGTATGACTTGTTATTATGATACCAATGATGAGTTATTTATTATTATGACCGATGATGCATGGTGCTAAGTTGTTATATGAGCATGATTACTTATTATATATAACCATGTGTGAAATGAACCTGGATTAGATTCAAGTGAAGCCAACATGTGGTGCACATCGAAAGTACTACTAATCCAAACTAGATCATGTTTGGATTAGAGTAGTACTTTCGACATGCACCACATGTTGCCTCCACTTGAATCTACTCCACGTTCATTTCACCCACTATTATATATAATAAGTAATCATGGTCATAAAATCATATGATGAAAGTACTGTATATAAAACCACACAATGAAAATAAGATGTATTTTTAAAAATACAAGAAAATTTAGCAGCAGCGCTTTTTAGAAAAAGCGCTACTACTAAATACTAGTAGCAGCACTGCCTTTTAGAACAAGCGCTACTGCTACTTACAAGTAGAAGTAGCGCTTCCTTTCCAGCGCTACTGCTACCAGTTAGCTGTAGGCCTTAGTGGTAGCGCTGGAGCCAGCACTACTGCTATGCATATTTCAAGCACTACTACTAGGGTTTTCCCTAGTAGTGCACTTTTCATTATTATGATACACGCATATTGTTATTGGACCATGCACAATCTTGGGCACTCCAGCCCTGCATCAAGTACTTTACCCAAATTTTAGTAGCCGCCATACTTCAACCATCACCCACACTCCTCCAGCACCGACCTTATAGTAAAATTGCAGTAGCTGAGGCATTTGAACCGTCGCCCTCCATCGTCCACCACCATCTCCACCCACCATTACTAAAAATTTCAGTAGCCGCGGCATATCCTCAAACACCACCCCCCTCCACTATTGCCCACCCGCCCCCCTCCCCCCTCGAACCCTAGCTCGCGGCCGCCGCTGGCGCTGCTGCCAACCCTTGCCGGTCTCCCCGTTCCTCCTAGCTTAAATAGTAAATTTCAGGTAACCCGGCGATTCCCATACCATCGCCCCACTCCCCTAAGTTTTTAGATGAGGCCTGCGGTGTCCCTCCCTGCTAGATCCACATCCCCTACTCCAGAATGTCGCAAGCTAAGCTCGACCACGTATACCGGGGAGCCCGACGAGCATTCGGGCAAGAAGAGGTTTTTCATGGCCTCTCCGACGGACGTTGGCAAGGTGGCCGGCGTTCACCCCGACCTGTCGATCTCGGAGCAACACATCACGCAGAAGCTGGCGAAGATGTTGACTACGTTGCCATGCCGAAGGCTTCATGTCAGCAGGCTAGGGTATTACTATATCTCGGGGAAGCTGGCTACGACATCAAGCTCGTCCACACTGACGGCTTCACGCGGGCCATGTCACATGTTAAGTGGTCCATCCTCAACCCATCTGGTTCAACCGCCGTCGATCTCTTCGACGACCCTGCCGCTTACCTCCTCTGCCAAGCAATCAAGTATTTGCGAACTTTATACGCCATCGAGGCCATTTTGTCATTTCTGAAGGACAGATTCTACGGCGGCGGCTTGGGATCCTCAATTGCCAAGTCAGATCTCATCGACCACGACCACGACCATGAGCTGGGCACCCATGAAGGTTCTTCCAAGGTGAAACAGCCCATCTGTGACATCTGAAAGCGCACAATGGGTCTGTGCTCTTCCAACTAGAAGGATCCCGTGCATGAAATGTGAGGCAACATTCTATCAGCAAATCTTACCTTTTCTAGCTCGCCAACCCGTACCCTTTGTTGTAGTAGCATTTGTTGTGCGGTGCTTTAACTGTGCCATGTTTAATTATTTCTGTTATGCAAAAATGTATTGTTCAATAGGTTTATGTGATGTTTAAGTATGAATTGTCCACTTCAGTTTCATGAATGGCTATATTTGGTTGTTTATAGTGAGTAGATGCCTTGTTTATTTGTATTTGGTTGTTAGGTTGGTTGGAGTGAGCATTATTCCAGTTATCGCTGATGCCTTGTTTATCTGTATTTGGTTCTTAGTTTGGTTGCAGTGAGCATTTGTCCAGTTATCAAGCAGATGCCTTGTTTATCTGTATTTGGTTGTTAGGTTGCTTTTTTAGCATTTGTCCAGTCATCAAGCAGGTGCCTTGTTTATCTATATTTGGTTGTTAGGTTGCTTGTTTTTAGCATTTGTCCAGTTATCAAGCAGATGCCTTGTTTATCTATATTTGGTTGTTAGGTTGCTTTTTTAGCATTTTTCCAATTATCAAGCACATGTCGTGTTTATGTTTATCTTCTTGTTAGGTTGGTTGTAGTGAGCATTTGTCCAGTTTTCAAGCATATGCCCTGTTTATCTATATTTGCTTGTTAGGTTGGTTGCAGTGAGACTCTGTGCAGTTTTCAATGGCTATATTTGGTTGTTATACTGGTCATTTATGCCTTGTTTATTTTAGTCATTCACAATGTGTTGTTCATTATGTGCAAGTCCGAACTGTGCCGCTCGACTACATCAATACCGGTTTGAACAGCTATATTTGGTTCCAGTTATTCCTGGTGTAGTTAACACATGCCCTTTATTTCAGTTTTACACATTTATCCAATGTGATGTTTAAGAATTACCTACGTTTTATTCATTTTCAACAATACCAGTTTGAATTGCAATATTTGATGGCTGTTAAGCCTGCTGTCGATAACATTGCCTTCCATTTTAAATCTGCTTTAACAACATGCTGAAACCAACACATTCAAGCTATCATTTGGAG